>NC_136956.1:12004301-12106290 GCF_032717465.1 Coenobita brevimanus
AGGATTTTAAAGTATCAATTCAGCCTCAGATGCTGTTTGTGGTATATAAGGGAATGGGAAGTGGTTTAGAAAGTGTCCAGGAATGCGGGGAAAGGAAGTCTGCCCGCGGTGTCACTGTCACAGGCATAAAATTTATGCAGCTCACAGATGTCGAGGTAGGTCAGTGGACTTTTTTTTTTTTTTTTTTTTTCAGAGTAAGAAGTGCCTATTAAGGGGTGGGTTCTGTATAGGATCTAAGACGCTTAGTTTGTAAATACATGTGTCTGTGAATATTTTAAGTAAGCACAGTCATATATCACTCTCAGTACTGTTCCTACTGCTGCTACCAGTCCTTCCTCTTAATCTTGACAAAATACCCAGACAACATCCAGCAATTAGAAAGACAACGACCTCTATAGGTAACTCAAAATAACTGTACACCATCTCCGAAGGTGTAATGCTGTCATTACTTCCTTTTCCTTTGTACAGGTACTGGCAAATTGATCCTAAGTTAGTAACAAGTGATTTGATGCAATACCTGCAATACCTGCATCCTAATTGTAAATATAACTCTATGGATTTTCATCATTAATGGCAAATAGTAATCTCCTCCCCAGTAACATGAATATCCAAAGCGAATGAGGACATAAGGCTACATTTGCATTTTTTCTTTTACAATGGATTATTATTTTCTATTCCTTTAGAGCTCTGGATATTGCATCTGAATTCTCATAAGAAATAGTCTCATGTGCAGGAGAATGCGTGTTTATACAAATATTGAAGGTTATGTAGAGTATCCGTGCTCACAAGACTATTTTTTTTTTTTTTTTACATATGACCAGTCACCCTCCACAACCTCTCCCCCATATGCATTACAAAACACTCCCCACCCCCAAGACCCCATCAAAATTACACTTCCACTTTAACTCCCCCCTCCCCCTACACACACAGTGAATCCTCGTGATGGTCTGCCACCACCCAAACCAATTCTAATGGGTATATTCTACCAGCACATGAGGGAGCGATTTCCCCCTGACCTGACTCTAGCGGGTGCATTCCCCAAGACACGCAAGAGCGATTTCTTCCCAACGAGGAAGGAGTGGTTACACCCTCCAACACTTACGAGAGGGATTTCTCCCTAACCGGGTTCTAATGAGTGCATTCTCCCAGCATGCTTGAGAGCGATTTCTCCCTAACCAGGACCTAGCAGTTACGCCCCAACAAGCACGAGGGCGTTTTCCCCCCGCTCATCATGCGGTCGTAGGAAATCCCATGTACGATCGCCCAAACAAGTGATGACTAGCTATCTTTAAGTTTCGGACAAAACTCCCTGGGTCTGGCAACGTTCACTTGGTTGGGAGTAAGGAGACGGAAACAGTCTTTGCCTTCCCTGCAAAGGTGGTGGCTTAATCGGTAAAGAGGAGGCCTGCATTCCTAATGGACCCAGGTTCGTACCCCAGCTGGGCCAGGGAACAGTTTAAGGATTTGAGTTTCATAAAAAGCAGACTCTCTTGATCTACCAGATGACCTGCCACATTTCGTAAAAGATGACCCGCTAATACCAATACACCAGTCCTGTATGAGACAGCCCTAGCATATACGCAATATGGACGATGGGTGTTAGCATCAAAGTGGTGACATGTGGAAGTGTAGGAGGGCTACTGGGCTTTGGGATAGGCCACTGCCCCGGAGAAATAGGCCCTGAAGCCTTTGCCTAGAGTAGGACACACACAAAAAAAATGGTTAAAAAAAAAAAAAAACTAATCTTGCGGAACTATTAGTTAAGTTTAGCCTTTTTCTTTTTTTTAGGTCAACCATATAACCAAATTATGGTGCTTGGTAGTTTAGTGGGTAATTACGGCGCTCCAACCGGATTGAACCAGTGAAGATTTATATCCAAGGAATGTTTGGGATTATTGTTAATGTAATGCCACTCAGGGATGAGTCTGGTCACTCTCATCTTAAATGTCAGAACCAACTTGCCTAGCCCCGGACTCCTACGCTCCTCATGGGGCAACATAGTGTAATGCAAGAAGATTTTGTCACCAGTGTAATACTCAGAGATTTTTCGGCCGCTGTCCAGCAGTGTAATGATCAGAAATTTTTTATATCACCAGTGTGATGCTGGGAATTTTAGAGATTATGGAAAATGGGTAGCATGATCTTATTTGAGAATTTATGGGAAATGAGGTAGCGTGATCTTATTAGAGAGGGCATGAGTAGTTAGATATTAGCACACCTTAAGGGCCACTCAATCCCGTCTTTACTACTCCTTACAGGATAGCAAAATTCAAACCAGAATGACTTAACCTAAGATTTACTAAACATTAAGAACTGAGATACAAATTACTCTTCAAACTCTGAATTATATCAAACCAGAATGTGATGGGGATCTATATCAACAGATATATGAATCTTCTGAAACTGAATGTTCAAAGAATACTGTTACACTTTTCAGAAATATGAATCTTCAAGAACTAAATAAATATTCAATAATGAGGATTACAGTATAACTCCAGTAATATGTATCTTTACACACTAGATTAATATTCCAAGAATACTAATATGCATGGATATAGTCCCTTGGCCTCTGACGGACTTGTCGGGAAGGAATCTAAAGATTATCACTAAAGAATATTCTCTAAGACTAAATGCTCGATAATTGAAGAATTTTATATAAACTAGACACAATAACCAAAAGGACCAGTAATCACACGGACAGTAATCAAATGGACAAAAGGACCAGCCGATATTCACTTTGACACCATGAACTAAAGGGGGGGGGGGGAATTTAGTTTGTTAGAGGTTAGGCCGCGGCTTGAACGCTCCAATGTTTGGAATGAGAGCCACGGCCCTCTATAATTCTCGTCTGCAACGATGAGGAGAGGAACAGCGATCTCATTATTCAGTACAAGGATGATCAGAGGAAAATATCATTAATTTAACTCACGAAAGTATATGATGACTTAATACACGAGGGAATAAACAAAAAGGGGTGGGGGTGAGACCTCGGGAACTAACCTGCAACGATGAGGAGAGGAACAGTGATCTGGCAGTTGGTGCTGTCCCCTGCCTTTTTGTACATGACCTACGCAGTGTTCAGGGATCGGCTGAAACTTTAACTGATTACTTTGTAATACTGTTGACTCTACTAGATCTCCAAGGAATACGAGAGATACGTTTGCACTCAACATGCATAGAAAAATGACTTACGATGTTGAAATTTTTGTAATAAGCGTATAGGAACTTTAATAATAATGATGCCAAATTATTTAAAAATTCAAAGTTTTATTACCCGTGTCGGTTGCATGCCTACGTGACTGTAAACAGGACTCAATAACATGAATTTCGCACTTCACAAATGACAATCTTCAATATTCTTACTTCAGTCAACTCTTAATCACCACTGCATAGTTCAAAAGGGGAAATCTATTAACTTCGGCAGGTAAATCTCTAGATTAGAATATAAAGGAAGACATTCGCAATTGTTGATCTCTGTTAAAATTTCTGTGGTTATACGTCTTTGTTGAATTTGGCTGGTGCACTATGCATCAACACTAGTCATATTCACATCAAAACTCGACTTAGCATTATCAGTAGCAGAATCATGTTCAGATGATGAATATCAACTAAGACTAGACTTAAATGTAGAACTTAACGGTTAAATTATGAGTTATACCTACAACCATACATAAGCTTAAGATTACACTTACAATACTGGCTTATACTAACTTACACTAAGACTTAAGTTATGGCACTACACGGGTCCTTCCTCCAGAAAAAAAAAAAATTAACATCGACAGTCAACATTCAAATAATTCTTCTACATTTCCTAGGGACGTCTGTGCGGACGGGACGGGCTTTCCTAATTTGACTGTGAACACGACTCCAATAAGTGGCACCTGTTAGTCCACAAGAAAAATCATATACCCCAGGGGGTCGCTTCTCTGTTACGATAAACACTCGAACTTCGGTGGATAGATTTGCCCCTGCCAACCTCCTGCCTGGGTGACAACATGGTCGTCTCACCTGAACAGACCCATCCTCTCGCTTCCAGGATCATCCTAGGGGCGCTTCCCATTCATACAACATATGGACTAATCACATTTACACTCCCACCCATTCGTTCTTAGGCTTCCAGCTCTCCACCTAGTAACTGACGAGTGCCTGTCGGGTCCTGAAGTCACTGATTCACCTGCGACCATGTTGACTGTAAGTTGAGAGATAGGTGCACATTGCCCCTCGAATTAAAACAATCTGATATTTCCACTGAACTGGGCTGCACCCATAACCCAAACTCCTATAAACTCACAGTCAATAGTCAGACAGTCCAACTCGCACACATGTCCCTATCCATCTCTTAACTTAATATTGCCATAACCTGCTCAACACTTCTCAATAAGTCTCCGGGGAAGGCATCTCTCATGGGGTGGCAACTATTCATCCACCGGATCAGTCTCAAAGGCCCCCTCCAGGGGTCCCAAGGGCCACTCTTCTCCTCTGCAACAGGGCCTCACCCGTCCCGCGGCTCCCTGCATCCTTTTCCCCGTAAACACATCCACACCATGTACACACCTCCGTCCATCAATACTTCCACTACACGATGGCGTGATGTGTGTGGATTGTTTTCTTTTGAGGGGGAAGAACCTAACAGATCAGCTATCAGGGTCCACTAAGGTACACTCGTTCTTCTTGACATATGACCCTTAAGTTCCATCAGCAACTCATCTTCCACCTTACTCCTCCTTCCACTAGACCAAGCCACAAAATACACAAGTTGTGTTTCCATCTTGGTATTCATTCTATTCTTGGTGAAGCATAATTTTGCTGGTCCTCCAGGAGATTTAACCCGCCCCATCTCGACATTTTCTGGGCAGTGGTACGCCCCAGTCCCGACATTTTTGGACCTTTTTTTTTTTGGCTCAAACATCCACTTTTGGTGAGAAATATCGAAAATTCATAGAGAAATCGCTCACCTGAGGTTTAAAATACTCATTCCAGGTAGGAGTACCTCCTTACCTTACAGGGTTTTTCTATCAGGCTGGCTGCAAAGAAAACGAGTTTAATGGGAGGATAACTATTCTACACCACTCATAAACGGTATTTATTTATTTATTTGGTACGAATTTATATGTAGTATGAGAGTACATTGGTTTTCAAACTGTAATATAGGGATTATAAGCATTGTTTCACTCACTAAATCATCACCATTCTTGACCTTTTTTTGCAACATTACCTAATCATCATTTCTGACTGTTTCTTCCTCTAATGTTTGTCCTCCACATTGTCATCGACTGGGGAATCACTCTGGCCCTGAATTTCGTACCGTGGCATGACATGGCTTTACTGGCCAGGTCACTGATAACAGGTGAATTGCTGAGAAAAGGTCATGCAGGGGGGGAGGAGGTCATGCTGGGTATGGCATTGTCCCTGCCTGGCATCTTGTAGAGGAAGGTGTCCCGTGCATACGTGCCAAAAATCACTCACGAAAATTGAAAATTGTGCAAAATAAGGACCTTGCAATGTCCTTGCAATGTTGCCGCGTTAATTTACGTCTCTGGGATATGAGTGCACATCATGTGAGGACGTGAATTCACGTCTCTGGGACGCGGCAGGTTAAGGATCATTCATTCTAGAAATATTGCGAGATTAAACGGGCCTCCAGTGTACTGTTACTGAAGGATCCTATATCACAACAATATCTTAACCCACAACAATATCTTATCCCACAATAATATCTTATCCCACAACAATATCTTATCCCATCGCTGCCACCAGTATATTGCTAGGAAACTTTGGATACCTCTAATGCCACCAGTGTTTTGCTCAGAATTTATTATATATTATGGGGAATGGGGGGGTAGCATGATCTTCTTTATGGCTAAGCCACCCGTGTAATGACGAAAAATTTTATCCCACTGCTGCCACCAGTGTAATGCAAGAAGATTTTGTCATCAGTGTAATGCAAGAAGTTTTTGTCACCAGTGTAATACTCAGAGATTTTTAGGCCACTGTCCACCAGTGTAATGATCAGAAACTTTTGATACCACCAGTGTGATGCTGGGAATTTTAGAGATTATGGAAAATGGGTGGCATGATCTTATTTGAGAATTTATGGGAAAAGAGGTAACGTGATCTTATTAGAGAGGGCGTGAATAGTTAGATATTAGCACACCTTAAGGGCCACTCAATCTCGTCTTTACTACTCCTTAGAGGATAGCAAAATTCAAAATGACAACAGATTTACTAAGTATTAAGAACTGAGATACAAATTACTCTTCAAACTGTGAATTATATCAAAACAAAATTTGATGGGGATCTATATCAACAAATATATGAATCCTCTGAAACTGAATGTTCAGAGAATATGAATCTTCACGAACTAAATAAATATTCAATAATGAGGATTTACAGTATAACTTCAGAAATATATATCTTTACACACTAGATTAATATTCCAAGAATACTAATAATCATGGATATAGTCCCGTGGTCTCTGACGGACTCGTTGGGAAGGAATCTAAAGATTATCACCAAAGAGTATTCTCTAAGACTAAATGCACGATAATTGAAGAATCTTATATAAACTAGACACAATAATCAAAAGGACCAGTAATCACAATCCATCCATCATCCGATCCTACATTGCCCCATGAGGAGCGTCGGAGCCCGGGGCTAGGCAGTTGGTCCCGACATTAAAGATGAGTGACCAGCCTCACTCATCCCTGAGTGGCATTACATGAGCAATCAACCCCAACCATCCCTTTGATATAAACCTTCACCGGCTCAATCCGATTGGAGTGCAATAATTACCCACTAAAACCACCAGGCGCCAAAATTTGGTTATATGGTTACCACCCAGCGTTGTAAATGGTTTTCTGGTGTTCAGGAAACCATTTGGCATGTCACTCAGTGTAGAGTCACCCACAGGCAGAAAGAAAAGGAAAGAATGAAGGAATGTAAGACAGAAGAGGGAGTGTAAAGTCACCCGTAGGCAGAAAGACAAGGAAAGAATGAAGGAAAGACAGAAGAGGATGGAAGCAAAGAAGCATGGAGGAGAGGAAAGGGCAGACACCCAACAGCAGCACTACATCGAGTGAGTGGATGGTGAGCGCCCCCACCCACCACTATCCAGTAATCACATGGACCATAATCAAATGGACAAAAGGACCAGCCGATATTCACTTTGACACCATGAACTAAAGGATTGGGGGGGGAATTTAGTGTGTTGAAGGTTAGGCCACGGCTAGAACACTCGAATCCTTGGGATGCGAGCCACGGCCCTCCATAATTCTCGTCTGCAACAGTGACGCGAGGAACAGCGATCTCATTATTCAGTACAAGAACGATCGCGGGAAAATTTCACTAATTTAACTCACGAACGTATATGATGACTGAATACACGAGGGAGAGAAAAAAAAAAAGGTGGGATGAGAGCTCGGGCACTAACCTGCAAAGATGAGGAGAGGAACAGCGATTTTTTTTTTTTTTTTTTTTTTTTTTGCCTATCGACCAATGAGGCCGGAGCCCCTGGTCATTAAGGCAAAATTATATATATGTATATACATTGACACATATATACATATTTATACGAACCTATATATATATATATCCATACATACATACATACACACATCCATGCATATGAACACACACACTTTCATGCACACGTACATATATATATATAATATATATATATATATATATATATATATATATATATATATATATATATATATATATATTTGTAATTTTTTATATTTTTAACCTTATATTACTTATAAACAAAAATGCCTAATATAAAGACCCTAAAACTAATCACCTAACAGACAAATCGCTAACCTATACTAAGTCCTAAGAGACAAATAGTTAGACCTACACTAATGGTAAAAAAGCCTCGACCAAGAGAACACCATCGACTGCAGATATGTAATGCCTTTCTACATTACATACCTGCACTTATCACCTGGTAACTCTCAGTTGAGGCACAACCTAACATAGGGGACATCAGTATATGAAAGGGAACCAGACTAGTCAGGAACATTTCCATATACGTCAGCAGTCGTCCCTAATTAGAATAACTTAAGCAAGATGGTATAATGTATTTACATAATTTATACAAAAAGTGAAGAACCTCGCCCAGCAGACCACCATCGACTGCAAGTGCCCAGTACCTTCCTATATTGCACACTTGCACTCATCAGCGGTGACTGTCAGGCGAGGAACTTGGCTTAATGTAGGGGACATCTATATGAGAAATAGATCAGTGGGAGGAGGAACTATTTCAAATATGTCAACTGTCAACCTTAATTAATATTACAATATATACATATTTACCGTTGATGAAAACCATAACCACACAGTAAAAAAGTCACATCACTCTGATCAGTCCGGTCTCTCTCAAGAAAACCATCAATTTATCAGTCATAACATTGTCCCCATCATCCATGACGGTGGAAAGGGTGAAGGGGACGTCTACTGCGCTGCAGTAATTTATAAGTGAAGCACGTTCACGAATAAATCGCCGACAGTGCAGGATGATATGAATGATAGATAACATCGCATCACAGATATCACAGTGCAGTGGGAAGCGTCTTTCCATATAAGGTTTTCATATGTGTTAAAATGGTGGCATTGAGCCGTAGCCATGCCAATACTGTTTCTGCCCCTACCTGCCATCAGGCGGGGACACTCGGCGACCCCGTGCGACCCGCGCTAGCCCGCCACTCGTCCACTCACCTGGTAGCCACGGTCCTGCTCAGACATGGCTAAGAGAGGTCTCTCAGAGAGCGAAATTCAAGTCGCCCTGGACACCTTTACCGGCGACAGTGATTCCCCTCTGGATGACGAGGAGATGGACAAGGATTATGTGCAGCCAGAGGAGGAAGAAACCACCAGCAGTGATGAGGAAGTTCCGTCACCCAGGAAGCGGCAGTACGTGACTTACCGTGCTGCTAGAGAGGGGCAGGAGGCAAAGAAGGCACGTGGTATACAGTATTATATCCCTATCCCCAGCGTGCCTTGGGGACGAGGACGAGGACGAGGACGGAGCCGTGGTACGTGCTGCCACGTGGTATGGACGGGAGGTGATTACACATCGTGGCCCAGAGCGCACACCACGTCGTATGAGCAGGTATGGGCCTAGCATTCTGTTTGGGGAGCTAGGAAGTCAAGTGGAGGGAGTGGGGAGTGAAATGGAAAGTCCTGGGATTAGGGAAAGTGAGAGTGACGTGGGTGAGTCATTGCTCTCCCTACGCAGTGTGAGGCGGCAGAGTGGATCACGTGGGCCAGTGCGGGTGCGTTCATTATCACATGGGGTTGTGAGGGAGGGGGAAGGTGGGGAGGAACCACTCCAAAGCACGTCTTATGCTCCCCAATATCCCCTAACACGTGGTCGAGCAAGGTTGCGTGAGAGAGCACGTGGTGTGGTAATGGAGGGGGAAGGTGGGGAGGAACCATTCCCCAGCACGTCTTCTGCTCCCCAATATTCAACAGTTTCATCCCCACAGCCCCCTAATATTCCTCAAGGCCGTAAGGGTAAGGGAAAGGGAAAGGGTAAAGGCAGAGGGAAGAGGAGTGACAGTGGGGAAGCCCTCCGTACTCCTTCTCCCCAACCTCCCCAACCAGGATCTCCCCACCCAGACGAAGGCGGTGATGGGGACGAGGGATTTGTGTCATGGGATTGGGAGGATGGGAGTGATTTTTCTCCCCTCATTCACCCCTTCACTGAGCAAGGGCGATCTGGCTGCATTGCACCAGGTATTCACTGTAATTCAAGCAGGTTGGATTTTTTCCACCTGTTTTTCAGTCAGGCCTTTGTAGATCAGATCGTTTTTCAAACAAACCTGTTTGCAAGCGCCCAGCGCCTAGAAAGTGAAAGATTGGGAACAAGGAGTAGGCATTCTATGATTTATGATTACCCTGTCTCCATTCCAGAAATGTTCTTATTTTTTGCCCTTGTCCTTTTGATGGGTATAATAAGAAAAAATAGAATTCCTGCTTACTGGACTAGGGACCCTGTTATGTTTACCCCAATATTTGGTCAAGTGATGAGCCGTAATCGGTTTCAACAAATTCTAAGTCGCCTCCATTTTTATGATGCTAATGACCCTGCAAATGCAAACAACACTGACAAAATGAGGCGAATTCGGTTGGTCTTTGATCACCTCAGGCAAACCTTTCGATCCTCATTCTATCCCTATAGAGATCTCTTCATAGACGAGAGTCTCGTGTTGTGGAGAGGCATTATTTCATTCAGACAGTATATACCCAGCAAAAGGCACCGTTTTGGGTTCAAGATCTTTGTTATGTGTGACTGTAGGACTGGATACATGCAAGACATAGTCTTGTACACCGGTGCACAGACAGACATAATAGAAGATCGAAGTATAGGACTTTCGGGAGCAGTGGTAAAGACGATGATACAAGACTACCTTCATCGTGGTCATGTTCTCTACCTCGACAACTGGTACACTAGCCCTCTTCTCGCTCGTTATCTTCACACATGAAACGGGAGTCAGTGGAACCGTAAAGGTGAACCGGCGTCACATGGTCAAGGTAGGGCGGAAACTTGCAAGGAGTGAGGTTGTCTTCTTCAAAGCCAACAACATCCTTGCAACAATGTGGAACCACAACAGAGAAGTAAGCCTCTTGTCCACGGTTCACCGCCCCTTGATGCCCCGTACTGATTCTGTTGATTACCATAGCGAGAGCAGGCGTTGTGTTTGGAAACCGGAGTGTCTCATGGATTACAATATAAACATGCGCCTCGTGGACCAGTCTGACTCCATGATATCGACGGTAGAGTGTGCCAGGACCACGATGAAGTGGTATAAGAAACTGTTCTTTCACTTACTAGATATCACTGCTCTGAATTGCCACCACCTTCACGCCATGACCACAGGAGTTCAGGAAACATTTGAAGGGTTTGTGAGGGAGCTCACACGAGAAATCTTTGCTAAGTATGCTGTTGAAAGGCCCCAACAGCGCCCCCGCACTGCACCTATTACCCAGACTCCCCAGAGAATATCCGGCCGCCATTTCCCCACTCCTATCCCTCCCCAGCCCAACAGACCTAGGCCCCAGCGCAGGTGTCACGTGTGCAGTAATTCCCAGGTGAGACTCACGACACAGAGGAAGGACACCCGCTATGAGTGCGTGCAGTGTGACGTGGGTCTGTGTATTCACCCATGTTTTAGTGAATATCACACGTTGCTGCAATTTTAGCATGGTGTGAATGCGAAAGGACGCTGAAATTATGAGGTAAATGCGACAGACAGACGCTCTGTGAAAATATCAGTCATGTGGATCGCCAAATATTAGTATAAAGTGCCTACGGGTAGAACATAAGTGAAAACATTTGGTGTAAGTAGATAAATCTGCCCTAAGTTGAAACTTACATAGAGAGGGTTGTTTGATGCGATATTCTGTCGCTCAGTGCAATAAATACGGCCCCTTATTATATATTTATTATTATGTGACATTCTTACGGGTATAATATAAGTTCAAATTATTGTATATGATGATGTATATTCTAAGTCAAATATTCATAGCGTGTCTATAAAGATAAGATTTCCTGACGCTTAGTCGAATGAATAAGGCACGTATTAGTCAAAATAAAAGTCAGCAAGTGATAAAGTGAATAATTAGTATATAAGTGTGTGAGTGAATTAGTATATAAGTGTGTGAGTATTATGTATTACGAAACATTCCTTGCGAGGGTATTTTCAGGCGATATTCTCACGCTTACTTGAATAAATAATGGCAGTAAGTATGTACAGTGCATTTTAGGGGTGTAAACGTGTGTAATGTAAGTGGGAAAATATAATTGGAGTGAATAAATAAAGTAGACGATGAAACACGAGTGTTTGAGATCGTGGTTGCTACGTGAATAGGCGCTAGCATATCGCTAAATGCCCTCGTAATGAATGAAAATAATTGAAAACCTTCACAGTGGTGGAGGAAAGGTTCTATGTAAAGGGGAAAATAATTGGAAAGTGATAAAACAATTTGGTATGTTGAAATACGAGTCATAGTGAGTGCGCTTACTAAGCTGATGTGCGCTAAACTTATGCTGCATGTCATCATAATGAATGAAAACATCTGAAAACACTTACAAACAGTTGTAATTTGTAAATTGTCATTGTAACAGAAGTATACAAGTAGAAAAAATGATAGGTTGACTCATACCAGAAACTTACCATATAGCATGTTACGACTCGGACCTAACTCGCTATGCTCGCGCGATGGTACAATGCTTATTTTTCCTATATATGTGTCTGAAATCCATTATATTGTTACTGTTATTGTTTTTAGTTCAAATTCAATAAATGTAGAGGTGTTGTGTGTTGTTTGTCCCATTATTCCTTACCATAGAAAACGTAAACGCATATCCAGCCCATTACAGAATACGATACCTGCGGGGGGAAACCGCACCTGTACAGGCCACTTATAGACCGCAGGGACCACTTTTTTCATGATTTTCCATTGTTTCTCGACCTAAGCGGGAGTTTTAGAAGAAAAAAAAATTTTCCAAAAAGGCTCGGGACTGGGGGATGTCATAGGTGCGGAAAGGCTCGGGACGTGACGGGTTAAAGGCGCCTGGGTCGGTTGACTGTGTCCCAGTCGCCCAGGTGTGGCTTACAAGTTGGAATATTTAGTCTGGTCCACTGACCTTGCCACAGAAGATTTATTGATTTCTTTCCGAGAGAGAGACTCGACCATAGATCACATGGAGCGTCCCAAGTCTCCTCGAGCTCTACAGCCAACTTTGCAAGTAAGTCAGCCTGCTCATTGCCGTAGATACGACAATGACCAGGCATCCAGATCAGCGTGAATGACTTGTTACATGAATGCAACTTATTAACGATGCGGCCTTGGATCTCGTGAGAGTCCGTAGTACAAGATGCAATTGCCTGAAGGGCTGATTTCGAGTCTGAAAATGTGACAAATGAGTCATGCCTAGAATTGACAGCATAGTCTATGGCTTTGTCAATATCAAAAAGTTCGGAGGTAAACAGATGTATGAGTCGGCAACCGATACCTAAATGCACATTCAGTCGACCACACACTTGCACCCACACATTCACTCGACTTGGAGCCGTCGGTGTACAATTGATGGGACCCCAAGTGACGAACGATGATGTTACGAAACAAGTGGTGGACCTCCGCCTCTGGCGCCTTGGCCTTTGGTGCTGGGAGCCACGTAACATCAACAGTAAAGCCAGGTGGCTCCCAAGGCGCTATATTTTTTAACACCAACTTGTCACAGTCACTGGGGTCCACACCAAGCTCCTGAGTCAGTAAGTGGAGGAGAACGGCAAGTGGCCAACGCACCCCCCGCAGAAGGTGGTGGTAATGACGCAGGGGGGTAGAGGCCACATTGCCAATATTACTTTTCCTAAATGTCCTTACGCCGTAGGACAAGGCCAGGTGGTCATGGCGAATACAGAGGGGAGGCACACTCGCCTCCACTTCCATACGAGCCACACGGGTACACCGTACGGCTCCAAGACACATTCGCAAACATTTATTCTGTAGCACATCCAATCCTTTCAGACTGGCATTGGATGCCGAGCCATACACCTGTGCGCCATAGTCTAGCTTCGATCGAATAAGGGACTTATACACCATTAATAAAGATTTTCTGTTGGCACCCCAGGTAGTACCGGCCAGGTACTTGAGGACATTTAACGGTTTATCACAACGAGCAAGCAAAGTATTAAAGTGAAGTTTAAAATTCATTCTACGATCAAAATGTATTCCTAAAAATTTTACAGAACTTTGAAAAGGTACCGCCTGATTATCCAAAGTTAAGCACAAATTAGGTACATTACAATTAGTGAAGACTACAGCAGCACTCTTACGGACGGAAAACTTAAATCCCCACTGCAAGGCCCATTGGTGGACGGAGTCAAGGGCTCCTTGAATCCACCCAGTCGAAAATTGTGCATTATCGGAAGAGTGCCATATTGCACAATCGTCAGCGTAGAGCGAGTATTTAAGATTCCTCGGGATGGGAGCTGATGACGAATATCATTGATCATAATACTAAATAAAGTAGGACTAAGCACACTTTCCTGTGGCACCCCGTTTTCCTGGATAAATATATCCGATGTTACGTTACGGGGCAATTTGACAGAGAAAGTTCTGTCCCTTAAGAAATTTGAAATAAAAATAGGCAAATTTCCTCTTAAACCATAAGCATAGAGCTTCATTAGTATACCGTGTCGCCATGTCATGTCATAGGCTTTATGGATGTCCAAGAACACCCCTATCATGAATTCTTTATTGGCAAATGCCTCTGCAATACAATGCTCCAAATTCATTAAATGATCTAGTGAACTTCTGTATTTACAGAAGCCATACTGTTAATCGTTTAACAAATTCTTCGACTCTAAAACAAAAAGAAGCCTATTGTTTACCATACATTCCATGACCTTACATAGACAAGAAGTCAACACAATAGGACGAAATGAAGTGGGATTCATAAGACGACCAGCCTCTTTGGGTATCGGTATGACGTGCGCAAAGTGCCATGAGTTTGGGAACGTTCGAGACGCCCAAATCTCATTGTACAATGCTAACATTTTAATCAGGTTGTCCTGATTAAGATGCTGGATCATACCGTACGTGATAGTGTCTGGTCCAGGGCCGGTGTCTTTACAGGATTTAAGGGCAAGGAGCAGTTCACCTAGTGTAAACTCTTTGTTGTACGGGAAGTCTACATCTTCTGTGGCAAAGTCTAATATCTGTAGCTCAGCCATGCGTTTATGATGTTGAAAATGCAGATCATAATTGGCTGAGCTACTTACATGAGAAAAACTCCTGGCGAGGATGTTAGCAACGTCCACGGGCTCATCATAGATGTTATTATTTACCTGAAGGGTGGTCAAAGGGATTTTTGGGCCTTTATTATTTAATATTCTAATAGTGGACCAGACTTTACGTAATGGTGTTGTACGAGTCACCGTGGACACAAAGGACCGCCAGGAGTCACGTTTGGCCCTTCTTATTATTCTCCTTGCCTCAGCCCGTGCCTGTTTCTATGCAATAAAATTTATCTCAGTGGGCTATCAAAAATCCTGTATCTCCTATTGCATTTTCTTAATGCTTGTTGGCAATCCGGCGTCCACCAATGTGCTCTATGCTTCGCATGAACTGTAGAAGTCTTGGGAATAGCAGCCTCAGCTGCGTGTAATATGGATTGGGTTATATTTTCGACCTTAACATCTATGGTCTCCCCAGATATATCTAAATTGGCGATCCTTGAGAAGGATCCCCAATCTGCTTTCTTATAGTTAAATTTTGGAGATAGAGGGTCCGAAATGATGTCGCGTGTATAAGAAAGACAGATGGGTAAATGATCACTTCCCAAGGAGTCGTTGTAAGGGTCCCATGAGAAATCTTGATGTATACCAGGAGAGGCCAAAGATAAGTCAATGGCCGAAAAGTTACCAGTGCGATCATCTACACGAATCGCTCTACCATCGTTCAGAAGACAGAGGTTGGACTGTAGTATTAGGTCGGCTACTTGCTCCCCACGACCATCAATCCTCAAGCTACCCCATTGATAGTGATGGGCGTTAAAATCACCCAACACTAATTTATTTCCAGGAAGATGTTCAAATAGTGAATTTAAAGCATCACTATCAATGAGGCCATGTGGATGACAGTACAGAGAGCAAATAGACAGATACGTGTTATTAAGCTGTACTCTGCACGCGACAGCTTCCAGAGCAAGTTAGAATCACTTCCGTTTGTGGGTGTGATTTGTGGGTGTAAATGGCAACTCCGTGACCTTCATATCTTCTATACGAGTGGTAGTGTTTGAACTGTGGAGGATCCTCCAGGCACGTCTCCTGTAAACAAATAACTTCTGGCCTGTGTATAGAAAGCAAGATTGCTATATTCTGTAATTTATTCCCAATACCTCTACAATTCCACTGTAATACAGTGAAAGCGACGGTTTAAGATTTACATTGGGGGCCAGTGTGTTTAGGCTTTTTGTGCCGCCCGCCAGAAGGCAAGCGACTACCGGTGGACCTATCCCAGTGCTTGTTTACGGAAACCTCCATATTTTCATCAATAACGAGGGTCCCAGATTCCACCGAGGAAGAGCTACCTTTTCTCTCCCTCGCTGGGCCAGGAGAGGAAGGACATGAGGTCGTGACTTAGTAAGGGTGGTCATATTACTCTTACAAGAGTTGTCAGGCTTCGTTTTAGGCTTGACTGACTGAGAAGCAGCAGCAGCCTGAGAGTAGGAAGATCTAACAGGGGTATCAGGTTGACAGGTGGATTGGACAGGAGGCTGAGATGGAGAGGTAGAATGTGTGGCAAGAGGAACCGGTTCAGGGTCAGTCTGTGTTTCAACAGAGCACATCACAGGACGGGACATCACCGCCGAAGCATAGGACCTATTCGGCATAGGAGTTGCATGCAACTCCTTCACCTTTTTCCTTGCTTCGTAGTAGGAGACACCCTCAGTCGCCTTCACTGTGCAGACCTCTTTCTCCTCCTTCCACTTGGGACAATCCCTAGAGGAAGTGGAGTGAGCACCCTTACAGTGAAAGCAACAGATAGTCTCTGATGTGCACTGCTCAGCATCGTGACCCTGTGTTGCACATTTGCCACACACTGACTGTGAAACCCGACAATTCTTAGCAACGTGCCCATATAATTGACACTTCATACATTGGAGTGGGTTGGGGATATATGTTCTTACATTAACAATTTCGTAGCCAACTTTGACATGTGCCAGAAGTGATACTTTGCCAAAAGTCAAAACAATAGTGGCTGTCTTCGTCCTCATGCCTTCGGAAAATCTAGTTATAAACTGGGCATCAATGACATCTTGCTGAGCAAGTTCCTCTATGATGTCTTCCTCACTCATCACCATAAGATCCCTGCAAGTGATAACCCCCTTGCAGGAATTCATGGATGTTGGGATCTTGGCCTCGACATCATAGCAATGAAACTTAAGCAGCTTCAACAAGTCTTTAACTTGGGAGGAATTACTGGTCTTAACAAGGAGGTCTCCATTCGCAAGTTTTTTTACTTGTTCCACCTCCCCAGCACAGCCATCAATAACCTTCTTGATCATGAAGGGATTGAGACTGCTCAAGGGAGTGGAACCTAGAGCATGGATGATGAAAAACTCTGCATTATTTACATTGATGTCAAGAGGCTGACGAGCCTTGGGCCGTTCTGTCTGGGGGCTGTCAGTCCGTTGATCAGTCAGGGGTCAGTTAGGACTACCTCCCCCTCTGAAGGGGGGGAGGGATTAGGGGTGTCCGTCATAGTACCACTCCCCCCTAGAGGGGGAAGTGGGAAGAAGACGAGAAAACGAACAAGGGACAACCAACCCGGGGCAAAACACCTAAATCTGAGGTTGCCCTCTCAAACCACTCCAGGGAGGCCCGACCGTGTCGATTCACGCCCCAGAGCGATCAGTGGGAGGGACCCTCCGTGGGCAAAAAGCAAAGGTAAACTCAGTATAAAGGTACAGACACCTACTGTACCTAGCCAGAGGGAGGGGAGGAAAATGAGTACTAGCTAATCCTAACTTTATTTTAAAAATGCCCTAGTGGCGGAGAGAAAAAACTAATGCCGGTGAGGCAGCCTTGTGCTAGAGGAGAGCAAGAAAACACGTCTTCACTCTCCGCGACCATGCGTAAAAGTTGGTGGTTGGTGCTGGCCCCTGCCTTTTTATATGTGACCAACGCAGTGTTCAGGGATCGGCTGAAACTTTAACTGATTACTTTGTAATACTACTGACTCTACTAGATCTTCAAGGAATACGAGAGATACGTTTGCACTCAACATATGTAGAAAAATGACCCCCCTGGGGGTAGGGGGGTTTTCAAGAATACTCCCCCAGTATCCCTGCTTGTCATAAAAGGCGACTAAAAGGGTTGGCGGAGGGTTATTGCCCCTCCCCGGAAAACAACTAACTAAAAAAACAAACAAGAAGCCTCGGACAAGGACTGACCAAACGATGACGACCCAGGACCGGACAAAGGACTTGGTAATGAGTACATGGAATGTAAGAGAAGCGAATGATGAGGTGAAAGAGAGAGAGATTGTCCAGGTGCTTGAGGATGCGAAAGTGGATGTATGTGGAATAACTGAAACAAAATGGAGAGGAGAAAGTGTAAGAGAATGGGAGTATGGATGGGGTATATGTGCAGGAGTAGATGAGAATGAGAGGGCAAAGGAAGGAGTGTGTATAGTTGTGAGTAAAAGATGGAAGAAGAGCATAAGACAGTATGGATCAGTTGGGTCAAGGATTGTGTGGGTAAAGTTGAAAGTTGGAATACAAATGTGGGCGATTGTGTGTGTGTATGTGCCAACGCAAGATCGTGCTAGAAGAGTGAGGGAAGAGTTCTGGACAAATGTGGAAGTGTGCATGGAAAAGTTTGGAAGGAATGAGAGAGTGTTTTTGATTGGTGATATGAATGGTAAAGTTGGTAATGTGAAGGTGGATGGAATAGTTGGTGAGTGGGGTGTGCCTGCTGAGATAGATGAGAATGGGAGTGCGTTAGTGGACATTTGTGCTGGGAGGGGGTTGGTGATAGCCAATACCCTCTTCAGGCATAAAATGATCCACAGGTATACATGGCGAGTGATGAGAAGAGTGGGTGGTGAACTGAATGAAAGGAAGGCAATGATTGATTATGTATGTGTGGATGAAAGGATGCGAAGATGTGTAAAGGATGCAAGAGTGTATAGAGGTTGGGGGAGTGGACTTTCTGACCACTACTTGGCGGTGGCCAGAATTAGGATGCAAGTAAGATGGAGGAATAGAAGAAGGGAAAGACGAGAGGAAGTGGTAGTTGCAAGGAGAGTGGAAAGGTTACAAGAGGATGAGAAAAAGGCAGAGTATAAGAGAGAAGTGGAGGAACGATTGGGCAAATATGAATTGAAGCAGATGGGAGACGTGGAGCGTATGTGTAAGATATTTACAGAAGAAATATGTGCAGCATGTGATGTGGTGTGTGGAAGGAAGAGAAGACGGAGGGGGGGTGCAAGGAACAGCGTGGTGGACTGAAGAGGTGAAACAGGCTGTGGCACAAAAGAAGAAAGCATACAATGAATGGATGAGAAATAGGGGCGTGGAAGAAGTTGAGAGGCGGAAGAGAGAGTTATATGTGGAAAGGAAGAGAGAGGTGAAAAGATTAGTAAGAGAGAGTAAGAAGAGAGTGGATGAGGAATTTGGAAGGAATTTGAGTGTAAAGTGGAGGGACTGTAAGAAAATGTTCTGGAGAGAAGTGAAAAGAGTAAGACAGGGTGGAAGTGAAGTTAGCAGGGGAGTGAAGGATAAAAATGGTAGATTACTAGTGGAGAAGGGAGAAAAAGTGAGCAGATGGAGAGAACACTTTAAGGAATTGTTGAATGTAGAGAATGGAAGTAATGCGAGTATAAGTGGCTGGGGAATGGCTGGGAGAAGGAGGGAGGTGAGATGACAGGAAGAAATCAGTAGGACAGAAGTTGTGGAAGCAATGAAGAAAGTTAAATCGGGGAAAGCCCCAGGAATTGATGGAGTGTGTGGTGAAATGCTGAAGCATGGGGGAGAGATAGTAGTAGAATGGATGTGGAAGATGTGCAGATTGGCCTGGGAGGAAGGTAGAGTCCCGGAGGATTGGAAGTCAGGTATAATTATTCCCTTGTACAAAGGAAAAGGGGAAAAAGAAGTGTGTGGTAATCATAGGGGCATTTGTCTTCTTAGTATAATAGGAAAAGTTTATGGTAGGATACTTATAGACAGAGTTAGAGAAAGAACAGAGAAATTAGTTGGAGAAGAACAGGGAGGCTTTAGGAAGGGAAGAGGTTGTGTAGATCAGATATTCATTCTTAGATCTTTAGTGGAAAAGTTTCTAGAGAAGGGAAAGAAGTTGTATGCAGCTTTCATGGATTTGGAGAAAGCATATGACAGGGTGGATAGACAAGGATTGTGGAAAGTGTTAAGAATATATGGAGTAGATGGGAAGTTGTTGAATGCTGTGAAGAGTATGTACGATGGTGCGAAGGCTGCAGTGCGTGTGGATGGTGAACTAAGTGAATTTTTCTCTTTGAAAGTTGGTTTGAAACAGGGATGTGTCATGTCTCCATGGTTGTTCAATCTGTACATGGATGGGGTAATAAAAGAGGTACAAGGTAGGGTAGTGGATGTTGGAGTGGCCCTGGTGAGAGAGGATAGTGTTTGGAAACTCCCTGTACTGTTGTTTGCAGATGATACTGTGTTGTTGAGTGAAGACGAAGGGGAGCTGCAAGGTTTGGTGGATGAGTTTGAGAGAGTGTGTAAGAAACGGAACCTAAAGGTGAATGTAGGGAAGAGTAAAGTGATGGTCTTTGAAAGAGGTGAAGTTAGTGAATGTACAGCGAGGTTGGATGGTGAGGAATTGGAAAATGTGAGTACGTTTAAGTATTTGGGTAGTGTGATGAGTAAGAATGGAGGTTTGGAGGGTGAAGTGCTTGAAAGGGTACAGCAGGGAAGAAAGGTTGCTAGTTCCTTGAAAGCAGTGATAAGAAACAGGGAAGTGAGCATGGAAGTGAAAAAGTTACTACATGACAGTATTGTGATACCAACTCTAACGCACGGAAGTGAAGCTTGGACATTGTTGGAAGGACACAAGTCAAGAGTGAGAGCAGTGGAAAGAGTTATTTAAGAGGAGCCTGTGGAGTCACGTGGAGAGACAGGCTGACGAATGAGGATATAAAGGAGCGTTGTGGTGTGGATGTGGATGTGATAGGAAGCGTTATGAGGAACACACTGAGGTGGTTTGGCCATGTGGAGAGGATGGAGGGTGAAAGACTGACGAAGAGAGTGTATGTGAGTGAGGTGGAGGGGGGAAGAGGGAGGGGGAGGCCGAGGATGAGATGGAGGGATGGGATGGAGAGGTATATGAGAGAGGGGGGTGTGAGTTGGGAGCAGGGTAGTGAAATGGCGGGGGACAGGGCGACTTGGAGGCGATTTGTTTGTGGCCACCCCAAACGGGATTGAGGCGTCTGGCAATAGATAGATAGATAGATATAGGAAATTTAATAATAATGAAGCCAAGTTAACTAAGAATTCGAACAGTTTTATTACCCATGTCGGTTACATGCCTACGTGACTGTAAACAGGACTCAGTAACATGAATTTTGCTCTTCACAAATGACAATCTTCAATATTCTTACTTCAGTCAACTCTTAATCACCACTGCATAGATCAAAAGGGGAAATCTATTAACTTCGGCAGGTAAATCTCTAGTTTAGAATATAAAGGAAGACATTCGCAATTTTTGATCTCTGCTAATATTGCTGCGGTTATACGTCTTTGTTGAAATCGGCGGGTTCACTATGCATAAACACTAGTCATATTCACATCAAAACTCGACCTAGCATTATCAGTAGCAGAATCATGTTCAGATTATGAATATCAACTAAGACTAGACTTAAATTTACTGTAGAACTTAACGGTTAAGTTATAAGTTATACCTACAACCACACTGAAGCTTAAGATAATACTTACAATACTAACTTATACTAACTTACATAAATAATTAAAATTATGGCACTACAATAGGATTGGATGATGGATGGGTGGGTAAACAATAATTGAATAAAAAAGGACATTTGGCACGTTTCCACGCGTCATCACGACTCATGCCAGCAGCATTACCAATGTAGCAATTTTCCCGCTAATTTTAGAGGCTTTAAAAGTAGAATCTAGCTGTCGAAAAATTCAATATTTTCTGTATATCTGGCATTTTATTAAAGTCCTGTCTAGCGTTTTTTTTTTCCTTAATCTCTTCCAGTCTGGCGAATTTTTATCACTTTTGAGACCAAGCCAGCAGATTTCTATAATTTTTCTTTGCCAACACTGCAAGCCAGGGCGTCAGTAACATTATCCTACTGTGGATGTGAGTGGATATGTCTGGGCCTTTGTCACGATCCTCTCTCTCTCTCTCTCTCTCTCTCTCTCTCTCTTTTTATACAATCCTTTTCATCTTTATTTCTATTCATTGTCTCACTCTTGCATATGACTGTCATCCTCTCCCTCTTTAGCTCCTTCACGAAAATGCCCTACATATTTTGTTTCATGTTGGACTTTCATCGTGTAAATAAAAATGACCAATTTCCCTCTTTAATTGCACTGGTTTCACTAACTTAACCGAATACCAGGAGATTAATTTCCATCTTGATATCAACACAAGTGGTTAGGAGTTGTTCTTGGGGCGCACATGCAGTATTCTGCCTCGGTCTTGTGCTACAAGGGACTCCATTTGGCAAAATTCCAATGTTCTAACAACTGAGCTCTATAATGTGGCATGGCTATCTCCGCAGTGAGCGTGTAACTTTGGCCGCCACATTGAAACACCACCACTCATCGCCTCCCCCATGGAAATGCAGTTGGATCACTGTTCTTGGCTTGCTGTTTCTGTTTCGCTCTTGCTTACATAAGCCAAGCAGTGGGCCATGGCACTATATTTTCTGAATTCATCGGCTGATTTCAAAAGACGTGGGCGTCGGTGGGGTAAATAAACAGCATCAGCGCCGCCCTGGGCTCCTGGAGGCTGTTACACAAACTACGTGGTCCTACCCATGACAAAGCCTCTTCATATTCTAGAGCTCAGTGGTTCTAACTCGCTCTGTATCGCTTATCTATCCGTTAACTGTCCTTTTCTTGGTGTTAAAACCCTGCTTAGGTAACTTACCAAAGTTGTCGCACCTTTGGTGACCATATACCCAATTGGGACTTTTGACTTTGGAAGTCTGCCATGAAAAATTTTCATATATAAAAAAGTTTAGTTACCTTATTGAATTTGTAGTAGAAGACGTCCTTAAACTTATGTTAGGTTTTAGTGAAAGTCGAAAAATAATTACTGAGGTGTATTCCATAAACAAAAAATTACTTGGGCGTAAAAAGTAACTTTGACACTTGTGGGGTGTAATGACAATAAAAATGAAATGACAGCCTTGAGGTTTGGTCAGCTTAGACTAGAAGGGCGAGGCACTTCGTTGACTAGTGCGCAGAATTTTCCCCCGAGAGACAGCCGATCTGTGGAAAATGAAAAAAAGTGTTAATTTTTTTACCCCAAAATCATGCCCCATTTCCTACCATTAGTGGGGGTACCAAAATATTGGGGGATTTGCATGAAATTTGGCCTGCATGTGGCACAAGTACCCTAAAATACATAAAGAAGTGAAATAAGGAAATCCCACCATATTAGATGCCAAAATACCCCAACCTTGTATTGGCAACTTTCAGGGGGCCAAGTTTTGCCGGGTTCCATACAATGAAAAAGTGCATAAGTGTACCTAAATATTGGGGGATTTGCAAGAAATTTGGCCTGCATGTGCCTCAAGTACCCTAGAACACAAGAACATCTGAAATAAAGATATTCCAGCATATTAGATGCCAAAATACCCCAACCATGTGCCGGCAACTTCGCCGACGCTTTCGGTACTTTCCGTCATTCAGGAGTCAAAAGTGCAAAGGTCAGCCACAACTCCGGAATCACCACCAAATTGTCTGAAAATAAAGATTAAACCTTCCTTTACAAGAAAATAATGTGTTTTTCTCTTACCTTTAGCTAAAGCAGTTGTGGCACACGACGTTGGAATGCTTGACGCACACATGGTTCCGACAAGTGACGCAGGCAACCCTGGACCTGGAGAACTGGCTTTTGGAGCAGAGGGCACATCTCTTCCTCTTCTTGGCGGGAGGTTCTTGGTCTTCTGGTTGGTCCAGTGAAGCGATATTATCAGCCACTGAGAAGGTAGAGCATATAAGGACCCTGAGGTTGCGAGGTAGCCCGATGGCTTGGAGCCTTTTCATGGCCCAAGGCTTGCAGAGTTGCTCACACAACAGTAGACCAAATTCTCTCCTGGTAATGATGCCCTTCCCAGGATTCCTGGTTTGGTGTATGATGTAGGCGTTGGTGTATGCAATATTTATCATGCCGTAGAACATACAGAGGGGCCAGCGTCTCGTCATCCGGCTGCAGGATGTGCCACTGCACAGCTGGTCAAAGGTGTCAACCCCACCTTTAGTGGCATTATAGAACATCTGGATGTCCGTCTTCACTTTCTCGATGACTGTGCGATTGTGGTGCATGGTGCTGATGAGCTGTACCCTCTTGTCCTTCTTGTTGGCCTTATGGCAGATCATGGTCATCTTCCTATCGTAGCTGTAGAGAGCCACAGTCTGCCCAACTTCCAACGGGTAGTGCAGCAAGTCGGTTGGCAGCTGGGGTTTGCATTTAATCGTGCCGACGAACTCGATGCCCCTCTCACGAAGGGACATGGCACCAGGTACTGAACTAAACCAATTGTCCGTCGTCACAGTTCGTCCGCGTAGTGTGTAAGGTTGTGTCAGCTTTATTAGGTAGTACTCCCCCAGGGTCACGCCTCTCGGTATCTCCACTGTCCCCTTCCCCAAGTACGGAAGAGCATTGCACATATAGTGTGACTCTGCGTCACACATCACAATCTTCAAGCCATACCTGTAGAAAAACGTGTTAGGTTAGTAAATCAGCAAATGACAGGTAAGTAAATCAGCAAGTGTACAGGTAAGTAAATCAGCAAATGACAGGTAAGTAAATCAGCAAATGACAGGTAAGTAAATCAGCAAATGACAGGTAAGTAAATCAGCAAGTGTACAGGTAAGTAAATCAGCAAATGACAAGTAAGTAAATCAGCAAGTGTACAGGTAAGTCAGCAAATGACAGGTAAGTAAATCAGCAAGTGTACAGGTAAGTAAATCAGCAAATTACAGGTAAGTAAATCAGCAAGTGTACAGGTAAGTAAATCAGCAAATGACAGGTAAGTAAATCAGCAAGTGTACAGGTAAGTAAATCAGCAAATGACAGGTAAGTAAATCAGCAAGTGTACAGGTAAGTAAATCAGCAAATGACAGGTAAGTAAATCAGCAAGTGTACAGGTAGGTAAATCAGCAAGTTCACAGGTGTCACCAAATAACAGGTCAGTTGAAAATACTGTTACCAGTATATATAATTATAAAAATAACAGGTAAGTTGTAAATATTGGTACTGGTATATAAAAATGACTTATACTTGCAAACATTAGTACATACTTAGCTGGCTTGTTGGCGATGTACATCCGAAATGTACAGTTGCCCCTGAACGCGAGGAGCTGCTCGTCAATGGTGAGGTTTTGGCCAGGTACGTAGCTGATTGTGCAGGCTGTCACTAGTGCGTCCCACAGCGTCCTAATGGGTGCCAGCCTGTCTTCACATACCCTCTCTTCTCTGGTATCTGGGTCATCAAATCTCAAGGCCCTCATGAGGAAACAGAATCTACTTTCGGACATCGTGCTTCGGTACAGAGGGCATCCATCCAGAGTAGACCACATCTGCTCACTGCTGACCTGGTTGTCATGCTTGATGCCAGCCATGACGAGGATACCCAGCAAAGCCTTCAACTCTATCAGGGTCAGGTCAGCTGTGGTCGTCTTGTCTTTGTACTTGAACTTGACCCTGATCTCCAGTATTTTCTTGTTGGTGTAATAAACAACTGCAGCTAGCTCTATGTCAGGCAAGTACCACCCAGAGAGGTCTATTGGCTGGGTGGGTTGCAGTGTATCCTCTGTGGGTGCACCTGCTGGGAATTTTTGTGTTGCCGATATCCTTGGAAGGTTGGGGTTAGGGTCACGGTGCCACAGACTTTTGTCCTTGGCCAAGACAGTTTCCTTATGGAATCGAATGATAGGTTGTCCAACACTGACACGGACAGGGCCTCTACTCCACTTCCTACTCTTCAACTCGACGGAGTTCAGCCTGGAAGTATCAACATTGACAGGCGGCGGAGTCACTGGTGACACTCCTGGAGGCACTACTGGGGCATTGGAGGGGCCTGCTGTGGGAAGTACTGGCACTTGTGTAGCTGGAGATACTGGAGGCACCTGTGTGGAAGGTCGAGGCACTGTTGGCACCCGTGTGGAAGGTCGTGGCACTGTTGGCACCCGTGTGGAAAGTCGTGGCACTGTTGGCACCTGTGTGGCACCTGAGGAATTCTTTCTAGGTCGCCCCCTTTTCCTCTTAGTGACCGTGGAAATTGGCATAGACGATAAGGGCATGGGGTCGTCAGCAGTAGGCGAATCATCATCATCATCGCCCCATGTGGCACCTAGTGGCACTCGGATGGCACTTGGAGGCACTCGTAAGGTAGATGGTGGCACTGGGGAGGTATGTGGTGTCACATGTGTACTTGCAGACACTGGCACCCGTGTAGACACTAGTGGCACTTGAGTGGCACTTGGAGGCACTGGTGAGGTAAACGGTGGCACTGGGGAGGTAGAAGGTGGCACTGATGAGGTCTTTGGGGGCCCTGGTGGCGGTGTGGACTTTATGGGAAGCCCAGGCTCAAGTCCCGTTGAAATGGGGGACAAACTATTGTGAGACACTGTAGGGTCGTTTGAGGGGGCCGCCTCCGCAGAACGTGGTGTGTGGAAACTTCCATCATGAGCTGCTAGTGTAGCCCTACGCCTTCTCTGTCTTGGGGGAATCCCAAATAACAAATCCTCATCCATAGTAGAAGTGTTTCGAAGAGCAGCAGGTGGGGTGGAAGGGTGGGGAGGAGGAAAAACCTCACGTGTGCAGAGCGCCCCTTTTTCACCAACAGGCAATTTCAGAGGGCCGACTTCGTCGTCGTCGTCGTCTGTGTCGTACTGGTGGTCGGTGATCCTCCGAAATCGCTTGAGTGACTCCCTTATTTTCTTCCGTGACACTTTACTATAAAAAGATGAAGGGGAAACAGAAGAATTCGCTTCTGAGGAGGAACTGCAGTTGGCAGAAGTGCATCGTTGTGACAACGGGACGCTCGCAGCATTGTCACATTGTGTTCTTTCCCCTGCATCACCCCACTCTTCCTCACTGACATCACCAGACTTATTTACCACCGACGGATTCGTACACTTCTCAGCGTCACTTGCATCACTGTCTTCCTCAAATAACATAGGCCCTATGTCCTCGTCCTTGACCCAACGTACAGACATCGTCTCCTACACAAACTGAAAAAAAAAAAAAGCGA
Organism: Coenobita brevimanus; assembly: GCF_032717465.1. Lineage (NCBI taxonomy): Eukaryota > Metazoa > Arthropoda > Malacostraca > Decapoda > Coenobitidae > Coenobita > Coenobita brevimanus. Next base: position 12,031,313 of record NC_136956.1, read on the forward strand.
AGTTACATTAGAAAGCAACAGGGTACACGTGGCACACTAGAAGTTCATCCTACTCTCCTAGCCTCGCTCAGGGTCTCACCTATGTTGGCATATAGCGTCTCTTTCATTTCACGATTTTCACTACATAATATACTACAAAATATATAATATTCACTAAAAAAAAAAATAATGTTAAACTTTGGTAACCATATACCCACCTGGGCCTCGAGGGGGCTGTAGAGAGCAAACCATGGGAGAGCGGAGCGCTGCACCCCCCCTCACCAGTGCAGCCAGCCGGCAACTGACGAACACGGGACCAGTGCTCTCACTTTTGCCAGCAATGATTACCCTAAAACCACTCCGAAATTACCTTGAATTCAACAGAATTACCTTGACAAATAATGCTTCCATATATGCTTCCTAAATTACAGTAAATATAGGCAACGCATTGAAAATAGTAAATAATGCTTTAATATATATATTTCCTATATTACACAAAATATGGACAATAATACATTGAAAATAAAAATAAGTATTAATTATCATATTTATGTGTATATCATTTAAATATCCTTTTCGAAAGTTGGGTAACTAAGTAATTTAGCTTTGGAAAAAAAAATGTCACTTGCAGTATTATATATAAAAAAAAAAAAAAACTTTTCATGGAATAGTAATAGTGCCATAAGGCAATCCATTTTATAAAACAGTATGTACACTCACGATGTTAAGTAGTGAACCAAGCTAAGAATCTCACAATACACTGCTGCAACCACTAACACACACATTCACACACACTTGTCTATCCACTACCCTTGACTTGGTCAAACAAACTAGCTGAAATGGCAGACGAGTGTATTCGAATTTGTGTGTTCGTGGTTGAAGTGTCATATGGGGTTCTCAGCCTGATCCACTACTTACCGACGTGAGTGTAATTCAACACAGAGACTTACAGGAATACACATAAAAAGAGAGACTATACAATTGCTGTATAAACATAAATGGAAATGTCATTTTACCTAAAATACCTGACCTACAGGAATCAAACAACTGAACAAGACTTAGTGGGATCCAGTGCATAACTGCATATTACTTGAATTTTTCTAACAGTATCTTCATGCACTCCTCATCAGTTGCATTACAAACTATCTTCCCCATATCTTTTACTAGTTTTTCATCCACTTGTAGCTGATCACTTGATATTCCCTTTCTTTTCAGACCATACTTTGTATGTAAAAGACCTACCAGGCTCTCTCCTTTCAATGAATTTCTCATATCAGTTTTGATGCGCCTCAAATGGCTAAAAATCCTTTATACGGATGCATTTGAATGGGGCAAGGAAAGAGCCGTCCCTACAACTTTACAAAGGTTTGGATATTTCTTCTCTCCATTGATGTTTACTTGCCGGAATTGCTTTGGTCAAAATTCTACTGGATCTTTCACATCTTTGAATTGCCCTTCTAAAGCTAACTGCCGCCACTCCATATCTGCTATTTCCTTACTACATATCTCACCTAGGTAGGGCATTGCTTTGAACACATTTGCAAGACTATTTGGTTGTCTTTTCAGAGCATTCTGAGGGTTCAAGAACTCCAGGAAAGCCAGAGGAATTGTTGCAAACCTTGACCTAATTTGAATGGTTAATTCTATCAGAAATGACAAACAATTCCGTTTGAATATCTTGATCCCCTCTTTGTCATGACAGGCTAGGGGGTTTGACAGTGTTTCTGTGGCATTTATACCAATATATACCTGACTTATGGGGACTCTTTTATTTTCATCTTGAAAGTCCAGAGTGTAAGGATCACATTCTCTTACATAATTTAAATGTATATAGTCACTCATTACCTGTCGAAGCAGCATTTGTAACCTACTGTCTAGAGAATGAAGCATGGGTTTATCACTTTGGAATATTTTATTGAACTGATTAGTTCTCTTTAGCTGTACCTGAATAAACTCCAATTGAGCCTTGATGAACTGGTTACTTAGACTGGTAAGAATGCTCTCGGTCACATGTGAAGGATCTTTCTTTTCACTTACCACACTAGTGAAGTAGAGTCTTAAAGCATCCCACTGTTCTAAGATTCTATCCACACATGCCTCCAGTGATAACCATCTGGTCTGTCCGTAGCTTAAGAGCTTGTGGGGAGTGATAACTAAAAACTCTTGGAACTCTTCCAGCTCTTGTCTACGTAAGCTTGACCTACTAAAATAGGAAAAGACATTTCTACACAGGTCCTCAAGGGAAACTGAGAGCTTTAAACATGCATGGGAAACACACAAATGAATCATGTGACAGCTACAACGAACAAATGTCACATGAGAGAGATCTGCTTTCATAAGAGATGTTACACTCTGGTGTTCACCGAAATCACATTGCATGTATCAGAACAGTAACCTATGATATTATCCAGTGGAATTTCCTTCTCTTCAAAAGATTTTTTCATTGATACATAGAGAGATTCTGCATCACATTTTTGGACTTTCACCATGTCAAAAAATGATGTTACAACTTCATGTGTATCATAATCATAGTACATTACACAGATAGCTAGTTGTTTTTCACTACTAACATCAGTAGTTTCGTCTGGGATCACACTGAATTTGGTAACCTTCAATTTGACAACAAGTTCTTTGGAAAAATGATAACCTAACCCCTGTCTCATTATGTTTGTACATTTGGTTGCAGACATTTTAAGATTTTGCAGTTTCTCATGTTCACCCTTGTTTGTTGGACAAGAGGCTTTAATCAGTTGAAGTATGGGTTGTGAAAGAGAAAAGGGTAAGTTATGTTCAGCAACAAATGCACATATACGGCTTTCTGTTTTAAGAGAGTAATTACAGTTCTTGTGGGTGTTTTGAATGGCTTGTTTAATGGGCACTTGTGAATTTTGTATGCTAGCATTTTTCAAGTGCATTGCTGATTTGGCATGCCTTTCAAGTCCTGACTTTGCACATGGAACAGTAGTCAAACAAAATTTACAAACTGGCTTAGTACTTCCCTGTGCAGGGGACTGCAACCAGCTCTTGAATATTGTGTTCTGCAGCCACTCGTTTCGGAATCCTTGAGTAAATTTTTTACGTTTCTTTTTAACACTGGTTGTGAGCTGTTTATCTTGACCCTTTGAGTTACTACCACTTGATATCCCCGCAATGACTTCCTCATCACTCGAAGTCACGTCCGAGTCCGTCACAACAGCTGATGCCATATTTCTGAAGCAATATGAAATTACAATATAAGCTAGAGAGAAAACAATGCATTTTCTATTATATTCCAGAAACTTGTAAAATAAAAATAAATTTAAAACGGCTGAAAACAAGCAAATGAACTTATTAAAATTTGTTTGGAATTAATGTAGGCTATTTAAAATTCTATATAAAAAATATCAGTCTTTGATAGGTTGCTTTTGACTAGGTCTATGTACTGTAGATTAGTACTTTATCACAGAAGCTCAGTTGTTTTAGTAGTTCAAAAACTAACTCCCGATTGACGCCCTGTTCAGATGAAATGCGAAAAGGTTTATTTGCATTCTCCATTGAAAGGACATAACCTGTCAATACACATATTTGATTAGCATAAAAATGGTCTCCATTCAACAGTAAAAATGTCAGAATTGATGTAAAATGTTAGGTTAGACCTACCCTAATCTAACATCACCGACTTCTCATCAACTACAATATATATATATATATATATATATATATATATATATATATATATATATATATATATATATATATATATATGAATAAAAAAAATAAAATTAAAAAAACTGGACCCGGTCCATAAGTAAACAAAAACCGAAAAAATTTTGAGAAAATGCCAAGGGGCCACAACTTTCAGCAAGTATTGATCAAATAAAACAAGAAAAAATACATAGAACTGTTATTCCACAATTCGCATAGCAATAATCAGCGCATTACCTTATGCATGATCGGAATATTCAAAGGTAAATACATTTGTCTATAACTAAAGCCATAATTTAAAGAAAAACAAATACCGGTAGGCCCTATACCAACTTTGGTCGTAGACATAGCTAAAACTCACAACACATAAAACTAATAAATCAGTCTTTTTGGCCTAAACAATAAAATTCTCAAATGGTAGCCACCAGTTTATAAGTTACACCGGAATATTGTTTTCCTCTTGAAGGGGTAAAAATCTACTATTAATTAACAACAATGATTATTGCTTACCTTTAGTTGTCGTAGCTAACTCTAATGCTGGGTATAAGACTAGTAAAGAGATCTGAAGCCTGAGCCCTGAACACTAGAATGCAACGTGTGTATAACATTTGTAGAGTGGACGTGAATGGTTCGCGAAGCTCAGCTCAGTCAGCTGTGCTCATGTGGACTTGCAAGTGTTACCAGAATCAGTGTTACCAATATCATATTGCTCCTAGCCAAAAAAAAAAAAAAAAAAAAAAAAAAAAAAACAGCTCAGTTTCACCGAATCGTGGATTTTCCAAAGAAGAATCCTTTATAGTCGTACCCAAAAAATACCCGAATTACCTTGCACTTATCTTCATATTACCTTGAAATTACCTTAAAAATTCTCGTACCTTCAAAATTACCTTGAAAGCTCATCAATTACTTGATTCAAGGTAATTACCTTGAAAGTGAGAGCACTGCACGGGACAGAGAACCCGCGAAAAACGCGCGCCAACACATTTTCTCGAGAAAAAAGTGGTTCTGCGCATGAGCGGAAGGCCCGATTGTCCTAAGATTACCTATCCAGGGCTGCCGGGATATCTGTCCTGCTAGAATATTTGCTAAAAAAAAAAAGGGTAATAATCTGCTTGCACTGACAAGCTGTAGTATCGTCTTGACGGTCCATCTTGCTCACAGGGCTCAAGGGTTTTCCCATGCAAATATGCATAGACAAATGTGGAAAATGATATTTCTTTCAAATGTTTATTTTTCTGATTTGATGGGACTCGTGATTTTGACATTACTATTATCTGTGAGTTTTATTTTATGGGACATTTCTGCTTCAGTATTCTTGGTTTAGGATGTAAAATAAGTATTAGGAGAGTTTCTCCTCATTTTAACCCTGAAACTGTTGAGCGATAGGCTGTGTTTCACATTCCTTCCTACCACTAAGCCTCAACTTTAATATACTGTGGTTACCTCTTCCGTAATGGGAGATATACACGGTAAAAACACTTATATATTACTTCTTGGAGTTGTTTACCTAAATCCTGTTCCTTCCGGTGTGCAATATAGGAAATATAACTGGGCCGTGGCAGTTGCCAGATACCACCTTCTGAGCGAAAGCACTGGGAATCAGTCATCATTTCTTTGGGCGTTTGTCCAGAACAACCCGCCACAACTACAGGAGCGTAATGCGTATTCCCCCACCGCAGGATCGGGGGAAAGTACTAGAGAAGAAGAGGAAGAGGGGGAGATTGTACAGGATGAAAATTATAATGTGACTCCCCGTATTTTGGACATAGTAGAGGCGTTTAACGGTAGTTCTATAGCCATATTTTTTTTCCCGTTCCTAAACATGAGAACCTAGACCCTGTTATGTACAGTTGCGGGCAGGAGTTCGTGGGCCACCTGGGATGTAGAGTATGAACCCCGTCTCACCCTTACTGGACTGCGAGTCCCTCTCTAGACAAGCACATGTACCTAAATTATCACAGAGTTTTTATCCACTAACCTCAGTGTTATAGTCTCTACATTTTGGGAAGAGAATTACCAGGTTGGTTATAACTTTAACCTTCATTGCAAGTAATTTGTGAATTAGTGAAAGAATGAATGCAATGCTGAATTTTTATGAATCATACTTCTTTATGTAATGGCATATTTATATTCCAATATGAGCCTATACATTGTATATTTTTATTTCACCTATAGTTTGAAATGAATATTCTTTGAGTAGTAATAGTACTGAAAACAATAGTTTGATAAAAAAGGCACATTTACAATCGACCGCACTTCACCATGAGGGATTTAATGCAGCAATTCAGTAACTACATGGAGGAGCACGAGCTTTCAGCTTATTACTGGATTCATTTCCAGCCGTTTATGTCAAATTTCTTATAGGTGGAAATATTGCATTTTACACTGTGTGGATCAGGTTGAAGGAGAGATAAGCTTTCGTGGAAATAAATTACATATGTGAGCATCATTGTTTATTATTTCACACCAGATTATTTAATTTTGGTAACTCATTGTGAAAAACATATGAAACAGTGAGAGGACTCAGTCGTATGATCGTATGAGTACGATGGTAGGAAACAGCTGGAGAGCTCATCCGGCCAAGTAGAAAACAAGGGCGGCCAAACAATTGTGAGAGTCAGGACGCACCTGACCTTACCGCTCCCATCACCAGCCATACTGTTCACCTCGCACCCCTGACCGGCACCCTGAGGATTAAAATTATGTTGACATCCAGTACAGCAGTAAACTCATTTTTATATACAGCAGTAATCTCTTAATAATAATAATAATAATGATATATATATATATATATATATATATATATATATATATATATATATATATATATATATATATATATATATATATATATATATATATGAGGCGGTAGCACGGGCCGAACAGGGTAGCACTCCCGAGGGGAATGGGAATGCTGGTGATAGGGAGAGCTGGAGCTCTTGTTTCACTAGCTATCTAACCATCCCCCTTTGCTGACCTTTTCAGTGTGACAGTAACATGGAGAGTAGACCAGCATACTCTCCCAAACATTTCCTCTAACTATCTATGCACTACACCACATGCACTTTACATTTCACACAACGTATCCCACTACGTTACAGGGGTTGGCGCCAGCAAGGGCATGCGGCCAGAAAACTTTGCCCACGCTACCTAGTGGCGGACTTCTGGGGGGAGGCGTGACGGGGGTTCCGCCAGCATAAATCGTGGGTCCAGGGTGAGATGGGGCTCGGGCCTGTGCTAGAGGGTACAGGGCATTGCGGTTCCCAGGTTACCACTTCCGCCCAATAGAGAGGGGCCCGAACCTGGGAGTAGCGCCCCAGGAGGCTGCCCTATCAGTGGGTGTATAATGGCGGGATAGTTGCAGTGCCAAGACGCGCTTGGAGGGTGTCCCTGCAGCTGTCCTGGCAGGGTGCCCCGAGGCCACTACCACAGCCACTGGTAAGCTGGTGGGCTAGGGGTCCCAGATCCATTGCCTGGACCTGGGACTGTGCAGTGAGTGGGACCTGTGCTGTGTCTGTCCCCCTTTATTAATACTGAAGATGACAAAACAAAATAAGTTTCAAAGCAAGCCTGAGGACAGTAAATCACCCATGGGGATGAGGGTGGGTTCATGGAATGTGGGAAGTTTGAGGGGAAGAGCAGGGGAAGTTGTTGAGGCATTCAGTAGGAGATGGGTGGATGTGCCATGTTTGCAGGAAGTCCGGTACAGGGGTGGATCAGCCAGAAAGATTGTTGGGAAGGACTGTTGCTATAAGTTGTTTTGGCAGGGGGGGACAGACGGATATGGAGGTGTTGGTGTGATGGTTGCGGAGAAATGGGTGGAATATGTTATGAATGTTTTGAGAGTAAGCGATAGGATATTGGTAGTGAAAATTCTGTTGGGAAGATAGCTGCGATTATATCGGCATATGCTCCACAGGCAGGATTGGATGAATCAGAGAAAGATAGATTTTGGGATGATTTAATACGTGTAGTGGGTGGTATGCGGGATGATGAGATAGTGATTTTGGGAGGGGACTTAAATGGTCATGTAGGTGAAGCAGCACAAGGTTATGAAGGAGTGCATGGGGGATGTGCGTATGGTCTAAGGAATGCAGAAGGGGAAAGGATACTCGAGTTTGGGGAAGCAACGGACATGATTGTGTGCAACACATATTTTAGGAAAAGAGACAGTAGGTTAATTACATATGAGTCTGGGGGAAATAGGAGTCAGATAGATTATTTTCTGGTTAGGAAGGCCGATAGGAGGTTAGTGAGGGATGTTAAAGTTATAGGAAGTGAGGAGTGTGTGCAGCAGCACAAACTACTGATTTGTGATATGGTGCTTAAAGAACAAGTGATGAAAAAGAGGACTTATGTACCTAGGAGGAAAATATGGAAGCTGAAAAACCAAGTAGTAAGGGATGCCTTCTATAGTGAGTTGAGGAGAGTGGTGGCTGAACAGGGAGCTGTAGACAGAAGCGTTAATGAACAGTAAAGAACCCTCAAGAACAATTTCTTGAGAGTTACTGACGTAACATGCGGCTGGACAAGAGGACCACCAAGACATAAAGTAACTTGGTGGTGGGATGAGGGTGTAGAAGCTGCAATTAAGGAGAAAAGAAGGCTTTTCCGGGAATGGAAGAAGGGTGGTAGCAAAGAGGAATATTTGGCTGCCAAGCGTAGGGCTAGAAGAGAGGTATACAGGGCAAAGTCTGAGTCACAGAGACAATTACTTGATAACCTAAATCATGGGGAAAGGAAAAATATATTTAGGGTGGCAGGTCAGGTGAAGAGGGATAATCGAGATATCATAGGTGAGCAGTGTGTGAAGAATGATGAAGGAAGGGTAGTGGTGAACAGCGAGGATATTAAAGATGCATGGAGAGAGCATTATAATCGGTTGTTGAATGAGGAGTTTGACTGGGACAGGGAAGGTTTGGAGCCAGCAGATCCAGTGTCTGGCCCTTGGCCTTTGATTGATACTGCTACTGTGAGTGAGGCAATAGGCAGGATGAGGGTGGGGAAGGCAGCAGGTGTGTCTGAGTTGACTGCCGAAATGTTGAAGGCCTCAGGCGATATAGGGGTGAGTTTAGTCACTGACCTGATAAATAGGATTATTTATGAGTGTGTTGTCCCAGATGATTGGCTGAAGAGTATAATTGTAAATGTGTATAAAGGGAAGGGTGATGCCCTGGAAAGAGGAAACTATAGAGGTATAAAGCTTTTAGATCAGATAATGAAGGTAATGGAGAGAGTTTTAGAAGGTATGATTAGAAAAAGAGTGAATATTGATGAGATGCAGTTTGGGTTTGTGCCAGGTAGGGGGACCACTGATGCCATATTCATTGTTCGACAGCTTCAGGAAAAATATATTGGTAGGAGAAGGGATCTTTATTTTGTTTTTGTTGATTTGGAAAAGGCCTTTGACAGAGTCCCTAGAGAGGTGGTGAAGTGGACAATGAGAAAGCTTGGCTTGAAGGAGTGGCTGGTTAGGGTGGTTATGGCCATGTATGTGGGTGCTCACACCCAGGTGAGAGTGAATGGAGATTTGAGTAATGAGTTTTCCGTGAATGTTGGTGTGCATCAGGGGTCAGTCTTCAGTCCCATGTTGTTTATCATGGTACTTAAAGCCCTTTCACGTGACTTTAGAAACGAACTCCCATGGGAATTGTTGTATGCTGATGATTTGGTGTTGATTGCAGAGAATGAAAGGGAGGCGGAGGAAAGGTTTAGGAAGTGGAGAGATGGTATGGGGCAAAAGGGTTTAAGGGTAAATGCAGATAAAACAAAAGTTTCTAGAGAAGGGAAAGAAGTTGTATGCGGCTTTCATGGATTTGGAGAAAGCATATGACAGGGTGGATAGACAAGGATTGTGGAAAGTGTTAAGAATATATGGAGTGGATGGGAAGTTGTTAAATGCTGTGAAGAGTATGTACGATGGTGCGAAGGCTGCAGTGCGTGTGGATGGTGAACTAAGTGAATTTTTCTCTTTGAAAGTTGGTTTGAAACAGGGATGTGTCATGTCTCCATGGTTGTTCAATCTGTACATGGATGGGGTAATAAAAGAGGTACAAGGTAGGGTAGTGGATGTTGGAGTGGCCCTGGTGAGAGAGGATAGTGTTTGGAAACTCCCTGTACTGTTGTTTGCAGATGATACTGTGTTGTTGAGTGAAGACGAAGGGGAGCTGCAAGGCTTGGTGGATGAGTTTGAGAGAGTGTGTAAGAAACGGAATCTAAAGGTGAATGTAGGGAAGAGTAAAGTGATGGTCTTTGAGAGAGGTGAAGTCAGTGAATGTACAGCGAGGTTGGGTGGTGAGGAATTGGAAAATGTGAGTACGTTTAAGTACTTGGGTAGTGTGATGAGTAAGGATGGAGGTTTGGAGGGTGAAGTGCTTGAAAGGGTACAGCAGGGAAGATAGGTTGCTGGTTCTTTGAAAGCAGTGATAAGAAACAGGGAAGTGAGCATGGAAGTGAAAAAGTTACTACATGACAGTATTGTGATACCAACTCTAACGTACGGAAGTGAAGCTTGGACATTGTTGGAAGGACACAAGTCAAGAGTGAGAGCAGTGGAAATGAGTTATTTAAGAGGAGCCTGTGGAGTAACGTGGAGAGACAGGCTGACGAATGAGGATATAAAGGAGCGTTGTGGTGTTGATGTGGATGTGATAGGAAGCGTTATGAGAAACACACTGAGGTGGTTTGGCCATGTGGAGAGGATGGAGGGTGAAAGACTGACGAAGAGAGTGTATGTGAGTGAGGTGGAGGGGGAAGAGGGAGGGGGAGGCCGAGGATGAGATGGAGGGATGGGGTGGAGAGGTATATGAGAGAGGGGGGTGTGAGTTGGGAGCAGGGCAGTGAAATGGCGGGGGACAGGGCGACTTGGAGGCGATTTGTTTGTGGCCACCCCAAACGGGATTGAGGCGTCTGGCAATAGATAGATAGATAGATAGATGATATCTAGGGTTGGTGGCGTTACTGTCAAAGACGAGGGAGAGTGGCCATGTGCAGTTTGCCACAAGGGCGTGGAAAGTAATTCCATCTTGTGCAGTGTGTGTGATAAATGGGTGCATAAGAGATGTAGTTGTATCAGAGGTAGACTGCGAGATAATGCTGATTTTATGTGTACGGCGTGCCGGGGTGAGCAGGTGGAGATCGTCAGACGTGAAAGGATTGAACTTTCTGGTGAATCTCTTGACTGTGTGGAAGAGTTTTGTTATTTGGGAGAAGTGTTGTGTGCTGAAGGTGGGGCTGGAGCTAGCTCTGTGGCTAGGGTGAGAAGTGGTTGGAAGAAGTTCAGGGAGCTCTTGCCTCTCCTGACATTGAGAGGGCTCTCCCTACGTGCTAAGGGGTCTTTGTAAGCAACATGTGTTAGGAGTGTAATGCTGTATGGCAGTGAGACCTGGGCAGTGAAGGAGGAAGATATTCGCCGGCTCAGACGTACAGAAATAACAATGATTAAGTGGATGTGCAGTGCGTCCCTGCGTCCAAGGCCTGGAGGGGCTGGGTTTACAGTGGAAGAGTTGAGAGGTAGGATGGGACTGAAGTGTATTGGTGTTGTGATGAGGAGAGGCAGATTGAGGTGGTTTGGACATGTGGAGAGGATGGGGGATGATAATTGGGTAAGGAAGGTGAGAAGTGTTAATATTGGGGGTGGGGTTATGAGGGGTAGACCGAGAAAGACATGGGATGAGGTTATAAGTGTGACCTTAGGGTTAAGGGACTGAACAGGGAGGCTGCAATGGATCGTGCAGCGTGGGGAGCCGCCATTAGGTGACCAAGGCCGACACATACAAGCATGTTGGAGTCTTTAAAAACGAAAACGAAAACGAAACAGTATATATATATATAATTATCATATACAGCAGTAAACTCAATAATATAAATTACACACACACACACACACACACACACACACACACACATATATATATATATATATATATATATATATATATATATATATATATTGTTACATAGCCTATGATTTCATCATCATTTGTGTAATTCTAACGTACAGTATGCTGCATGTTTGATCACGAGCGTGTTCTACCTCACTCCCCCCCTCCTCCCTTATAGTAGAGTAAGTCGTTCTTTCTGTTGTTCAGAGCAGGAGTGTCAACTCTTTGTCCCCTCTGGCTTCATTTGCGCGTCCTTCTTACAAGTTGTATCAAGCTCTGCCGGCCCCTATATAATGAGCTCAGTCTTTGCATTAATGGCCACTTAGATCTACTCCTCATTTTGCTCACATCTCTGTCCTCCCCTGTACAGTTGTTATTATTGTGAGTGCTCAGGAAGTCTCCAGCCATCTAGCAGCGGTGTAATTTGAGTATAAGTGTTATTACATTTTTTCCTTGTACTGTATAGCATGGGGTGTTGATTCGTAGGCCTAGTGAGCTTTTTGTGATTCATGTGCTTTTATGTCAGTCATTTTTGATAATATTTTGTATCTGTAATAATATATCTTGCGTTAACTGAGCATTATCCAGTGTTTTCTCATTTTATCAGGGCTGACTTAAATAAATTTACTCATGCTAATTTCGTGTTAATAGAGGCTATTGCAGTTAACCATATGTTTAACCTGTTTTTTGCCATTACATTATCCTTATGAGTCCTGAATGTTTTGTTGTTAGTTTGAGCATTAAACTTTAACTTGTAATTTTACCTAACTCTTTTGTTTTGAACCTGGAACTTTACGGGACAGTAGTGATTTTTAGTATTCTCACTTAATGTGTACATTATCTTTCTCTGTTCCGTAACATAAATTTGGCGACCTCTTATCAGGATATTCAGGATATTATCATAGGGATATTGCTTGATATTTTGTGACTGTGATTTATTCATGATGTCTACTATTACTACGCTTGATGAAGCCAAAGATTTTTTGTCAAATGTGCAAACAGTGTGTGATCTAGAAAACAGAACAAAGAATGAACTTAAGCTTGTTGCTCAACAATTGGGAATTGTTGTTCGCTCTCATCATTCTAAAGATCAAATTGTTGACATGATTAATGAAAGCTTGTTTAATGAAACTCCTCCAAATGAGCAAACGCAGATTGAATTAGCTAAGTTACAGCTAGCCCTGCAGGAGGCTCGTGCTAAGGAGGCTGAATTTCAGGCAAATGCTCGTATTCAGGAGGCACAGGCTCAGGCACAAATTGAACTAGCTAGGATTCAGGCAGACCATGAGTATCGCATGAAACAAGGTGGAACTGGATCATCTAGCTCTGATGATTTTGATGTGGCTAAAAATGTTAAACTTGTCCCTCCTTTTAATGAATCTGATTTAACAAAGTATTTTCAGTTGTTTGAGAGGGTAGCTACAGGTTTTAAATGGCCCAAAGAGTATTGGCCAGTACTCCTTCAAACTTTTCTCACCGGTAAAGCTCAAGTAACTTATGCATCTTTGCCTCAGGATCAATCTGATAATTATGATGTAGTTAAGAGCTTGATTCTTAAGGCCTATGAGCTTGTTCCTGAAGCCTATAGAGTAAAATTTAGGACAACTTTTAAGCAAGATAAGCAATCCCATGTTGAGTATGCAAAACTCAAAGAAGATCTGTTAGAGCAGTGGTTAAATTCTAAGAATGTGGATTCCGATTTTGGTAAATTTAAGCAGATGATTTTGCTGCAGGACTTCAAAAGGTGTATTAATAAAGATGTAAGCCTATATCTTGATGAGAAAAGAATAGATAATTTGTCTGATGCTGCAGTTTTAGCTGATGAATATGTTCTCACCCACAAGAGATATTCTAAAGAAAAAAGGAAAGCTGAGAGTAAGTAAGTTGCCTCTACTCAGAGTACAGGTAACAGGAAAGAGAATAAAGATGATGTTTCTCAGGAAGTAAATACCAGCTTCACCTCTAGATTTCAGAAAAGTAAATGTACATATTGTAGTAAGCTTGGTCATACTACGGAGAAATGTTTCAGGAGACAGCGTGATGTGAACAAAAAGGAGTCTTTAAATATTCAGTCAATTGGTCTAGTGTCCACTCTTGAGAGTTCCCAGAATTCTTTAACTGAGTTAACTGAACCTGCTTTGGGGGGTAAATTAAATTCTCATGATGAAGCTCCTCTTTTGAACAGAAACGTGGGTGACACTCTCATGAGTTCATGTGCTAATTTCCTGTCTGATGGTTTTGTCAGTCCTCTGGACAGTAATGACAGGAAATCAGTTAAAATATATCGTGATACAGGTGCTTGCCAATCCCTTATGCTGACCAGTGTTCTAGGCCCTAATGTTAATTCCTCTGATGAAACTGTAATCTTACAAGGTGTAGGGAATAATTACTTCTCTGTCCCTCTGTGCAGAGTGAATTTAGAATCTGGTTTTGTTAATGGTTCTGTTATGGTTGGGTTGGTTGAGACACTCCCAATGTCAGGTGTAACTTTCTTACTTGGAAATGATATTGGTGGAAGTCAAGTGTGTCCAGCTCCTCAGTTGTCTAGTGAGCCAGTGGCTGCGTCCCAGGATTGTGATGTCCCTGATGTGTTCTCTGCATGTGCTGTCACTAGGGCTAAGTCTAAAGTTACTGGTGACTTAGAGGATAATGATGATGATGATGTTATCCTAGCTGACACTTTTCTTGCTAATTTGGACCACTCACCAGATGAGGCAGTACCCCGTAGTGTTGATAATTTGTCTCGTCAAGAGTTGGTTGAGTTGCAGGTTGCTGACCCTGAGTTGAAAGGTCTAGCTAACTCTGCTTGCAGTGAGGAAGAGTCAGCCGGTGCTTCTACTTGTTATTATATAAAGTCAGGAGTACTTATGAGAAAGTGGAGACCCCCAACAGCATCAGCTGACTGTGAATGGGAGGTTGTACATCAAGTTGTCATCAATCGTGTTTGTAGGCAGGATATCATTAGAGTGGCTCATGATTCCAGTTTGGCAGGACACCTTGGAGTGAGGAAAACTGTGGCACGCATTTTGAAACACTTCTACTGGCCAGGTATCTTCAGGGATGTTTCCTGGTATTGTAAGTCTTGTCACACCTGTCAAGTTGTGGGGAAGTGTAATCAGACCGAAAAGGTTGCACCTCTAGTTCCCATTCCTCCTTTTGAGGCACCATTCACCCGTGTGTTGGTGGATATTGTGGGCCCTCTTCCTAAGACTTCTTCAGGATTTTCTTATGTGTTGACCCTGACTGATATGGCTACTCGTTATCCTGAAGCCATTCCACTTAGAAATATCTCAGCAAAGAACGTGATTAAGGAAATGCTAGGGTTCTTCACAAAGTTTGGTCTGCCCAAGGAGGTACAGTCAGACCGGGGAAGTAATTTCATGTCAAATGTTTTCAAGCAGTCTCTGAAAGAGTTGGGCATCACCCAGATCACGTCTTCAGCTTACCATCCCCAGACCCAAGGAGCGTTGGAGAGATATCATCAAACACTCAAATCGATGCTCAAGAAATACTGTTTGGAATATCAGAAAGACTGGGATAATGGTCTTCCATTCGTTGTATTTGCCGCAAGAGAATCTCCAAATGAATCACTGGGCTTCTCACCTTTTGAACTACTGTTTGGACATGAAGTAAGAGGACCCCGTAAGTTACTCAAGGAATGCTGGTTGTCGGAGGAAGATGACGTCAACCTGCTGGAGTATGTGATGAAGTTCAAAGAACGGCTGTCCACCGCTTTACAGCTGGCGAGAGAGAATTTAGGAGCTGCTCAGGAGAAGATGAAGACTTGGTATGATAAGAAGTCCAGGTTACGCCACTTTCAGCCAGATCAGGTTTTGATTCTGCTACCGGTGCATGGGCAACCTCTTCAAGCCAAGTTTAGTGGTCCTTATTTCGTGGAGAAGAAACTCAGTGATGTCAACTATGTCATCGCCACACCAGATCGTAGAAAGAACAAACAACTTTGTCACATCAACATAATAAAGTTATATCACAGGCGGGACGAAAATAACCCAGTCTGCACTGTAGCTGTTCCACCCAAGTCTGCAAGTGAAGTTCTCCCATGCAGCATGAGCCTGAGTGATAGTTTGGGGAAGAATCCTGATATCATGAATGATCTCCAGACTAAGCTTTCTCATCTAGCTCCCGAGGAAAGGCAGGAGTTTTCGGCATTACTGCAGGAGTACCTGCAAGTGTTCCGTGCCACTCCAGGAAGAACCACTGTGTTGATGCATGATGTCGATGTTGGAGACGCAAAGCCAATTAAATTGCCTCCTTACCGTGTGAACCTAGTGAAAGTTCCTCTCATCCAGAAGGAGCTTGGCTACCTGTTGGACCACAAGATGATTGAGCAGTGTCAGAGCGAGTGGAGTTCTCCTGTCACTCTAGTCCCTAAGCCAGGTGGATCACAGCGGCTTTGCATCGACTACAGACGTGTTAATCAGATAACCAAAACAGACACTTACCCTCTCCCTCGCGTGGAAGATTGCATAGACAAAATCGGAAAGGCTAGGTACATAAGTAAGTTTGATTTGTTAAAGACATACTGGCAAGTACTTATGACTGAACGTGCTAGGGAGATCTCATGTTTTGTAACACTAGGAAAGACTTTTGCATGTTCTGTAATGCCATATGGTATGAAGAATGGAC
The DNA here is from genome assembly GCF_032717465.1 of Coenobita brevimanus. NCBI lineage: Eukaryota > Metazoa > Arthropoda > Malacostraca > Decapoda > Coenobitidae > Coenobita > Coenobita brevimanus. The sequence continues at coordinate 12,047,506 of NC_136956.1, forward strand.
CAGCCACATTTCAGAAGCTCATTAATGTTGTAACAGAGGGTTTGGCAGGGTGTGTTGTTTATATTGATGATGTATTAATCTTCAGTGACAACTGGAAAGATCACCTATGCCATGTCGGTAAATTTCTTGAGCGTTTGGTTCATGCTAATCTTGTAGCTAATTTATCAAAGTGTGAGTTTGGTCAAGCTAAAGTTCAGTACCTTGGGTACGTAATTGGTGATCGACATGTTGCACCACCAGGAGCTAAGGTTCAGGTTATAAGTGATCTTCCCAGACCTAAAAGTAGGAAAGAGCTACAAAGATTTTTGGGAATGGTAGGTTATTACAGGAGATTTGTTCTTAACTTTTCAATTCTTGTATCACCACTTACAGACCTACTGAAAAAGGGAGTTAAATTTGTCTGGACCGATGACTGTGAATCCTCTTTCAGCAAACTTAAAGCTATCCTATTAAGTCAGCCAGTGCTCGCTACTCCAGATTTTGCTAAGCCTTTTAAGATGGCTGTTGACGCAAGTGAAACAGAAGCTGGGGTTGTTTTGCTGCAAGAGGATGATCAGAGTATTGAACATCCTGTATCCTATTACAGTAAGAAGTTCACTCCACCTCATAAGAACTACTCAGCTATTGAGAAAGAGCTTTTGGCCTTGATTTTGGGTTTACAGCATTTTTCATTTTATTTGTGTTCTGGTTTTGACCCCATATAGCGATCATAGCCCACTGAAATTCCTTAGTAAGTTTAAAGATAAAAATCATGATTGACAAGATGGAGTCTACTTCTTCAGGAGTATTCATTAGACATACAACATGTCAAGGGGAAAGAAAATGTTATTGCAGATTGCTTATCTAGATTTAGACAGATTGTTTTAGAGTAATAAGAAATTTCCTTTGTAAATTTCTTTTTCTTTGTGGGGAGGTGTTACATAGCCTATGATTTCATCATCCTTTGTGTAATTCTAACGTACAGTATGCTGCATGTTTGATCACGATCGTGTTCTACCTCACTCCCCCCCTCCTCCCTTATAGTAGAGTAAGTCGTTCTTTCTGTTGTTCAGAGCAGGAGTGTCAACTCTTTGTCCCCTCTGGCTTCATTTGCGCGTCCTTCTTACAAGTTGTATCAAGCTCTGCCGGCCCCTATATAATGAGCTCAGTCTCTGCATTAATGGCCACTTAGATCTACTCCTCATTTTGCTCACATCTCTGTCCTCCCCTGTACAGTTGTTATTATTGTGAGTGCTCAGGAAGTCTCCAGCCATCTAGCAGCGGTGTAATTTGAGTATAAGTGTTATTACATTTTTTCCTTGTACTGTATAGCATGGGGTGTTGATTCGTAGGCCTAGTGAGCTTTCTGTGATTCATGTGTTTTTATGTCAGTCATTTTTTATATTATTTTGTATCTGTAATAATATATCTTGCGTTAACTGAGCACTATCCAGTGTTTTCTCATTTTATCAGGGCTGACTTAGATAAATTTACTCATACTAATTTCGTGTTAATAGAGGCTATTGCAGTTAACCATATATTTAACCTGTTTTTTGCCATTACATTATCCTTATGAGTCCTGAATGTTTTGTTGTTAGTTTGAGCATTAAACTTTAACTTGTAATTTTACCTAACTCTTTTGTTTTGAACATGGAACTTTACGGGACAGTAGTGATTTTTAGTATTCTCACTTAATGTGTACATTATCTTTCTCTGTTCCGTAAGAATGTATATATATATATATATATATATATATATATATATATATATATATATATATATATATATATATATATATTTATATATATATATATATATATATATATATATATATATATATATATATATATATATATATATATATATATATATATATATATATATATATATATATATATATATATATATATATATATTTTATGCACCTTTTGCAGCATTAAACTCCTCATATTTGCACCTTTCACTCGTATATTATTAAGGTATTCTACGACAATACATTAACTATCATTATAAAGCCATAGGTCTTAGGTTTTACACATAACCATTAGTATCTTGTCCATCCACCTTGTTTTTCAATGACTGTCTGCATTCTGTTTGGCATCGAGGATACAAGATCGTGTATGAGCTCAGGCCTGTTCCTGTAATGTTCCCACTTGACCTTCACATGATCCATGAGATGGAGAGGTGTCCTTTCGAAAGCTGGGGCCCATGTGTTGATCATATGAGCCCAGACATGCTCAATTAAGTTCATGTCGGCTCCTTTGCTTGGCGATTCAAGATGAAGGTCATCTTGTCTCTTAAACTAGCGCTGAACAGTATGACCAGTATGGATAGGACACCTGTCTTGAATAAACAGCAAAGGCCTTGCACTGAATGGCAGATTCCTCTCCCGAAGTGAGGGCAAGAAACGCTCCTCCAACATAGTTATATAACTTGCTGCATGAAAGTGTCCCTCTGTCCTGGAGACGTTCCCATCTCCGTGTAAGGTGACCCAACCTCACACATTGCAGATCGGGACTCCACGGTAATATTTCTCCGGTCGTATCTGCTTCAGTGATATAGACCTATTAAGTTGTTTATTTTTTTTGGCAACTGCAACATTTCATTGTGTTTCAGTGATTCTAAACATCCATTAGTAAATACCTCCTGGCCTTTTAAATGCGACTGTGTGCTTAAGCATAAATATTTACACAAAACCAAACCTTGTATTGTCTCTACTCTAACAGTGCAATTTGCCATGAGAATTGGAGCTAAAAGATTTCTCATCGATAAATATTGCTCTTCCTTGGAACTCCATGCCATCCTCAGCATGGAGCTGAGCAAATGCAAGTCTCCCTGCCCTGTGCTCGTCAGTCAGGCACTCTTTCTTTGCTGGAGTTCTGTAGTGTAAACCTCCTTCATGCAGTCGTTGCCTAATAGTTCTTGCAGACACCTCAAATTGAAGGCCATCACATATAGCAACCACATTGGTTAAGGGAGCTGCCTCAGCGGTAGCAATAATTAGTGCATCTTCTGCTTGATTAGTCACCCTCGGACCACCACTTCTCGCTGCAGTAACAAGAGCACATAATCATAGACATGCGATAGGCATATTATAGCTGGTTTTGTCTCGAGTGGCTTGTCATCTTACTTGACATTAATGTATTGACATATTGAATATCTTTATATATTCCTCCATAATCTTACGTGTTATGTTTGGAAACAGTGTAGAAATACACCACTGTGGCATTGGATTTAGGTGCATAAACAACAGTGTCTGCTTGTTTAACATTAGGCTGATTAAGATCAAACTGCGATTATAGCTTTAATTATACCAAACGTATTCTATCATTATTAACCTGTAGAGAATGAGACGAACAGACATAATTCGTTATTAAATATTATATTATTATAGTACTGCATTATAGTGTTCTATGTATTGTGAAAAGCGATAAGAACGCTGAAAACTTGTCCAAGTTACAGTATATTACCGGTAACCAATCTATTTATATGGGAGGCGTCATTTATTTTTACGTAGATCGTCGAGATTGCCACTTTCTTCATATCTTTTGATCCACTTCATAACCGTGGTGCGGGACAAACCAAGGTCGGTCACGGGCAATAACCCGTGTGGAAAGGCCTTGTTCCTATAGGGTGATGACCCATCCTCTGAGCAGTACCCATTCATCTCTCCGATTCATGATTGGTCGGTGAAGCTTCTGACCACTCTCTGATATTGCAATGACGACAATTACCTCGGATCGACTTTTCTGTCGACGTCGGGCGAGCTTCAGACGGCTCGAAATTCAGAGCTGAAACGCTACAAGCACTGGGAATCTCCTCCTTAATGCAGCACGAAAATTTGACAATACTCGTGTCAATATCCCTGAAAGGGTTAAAGTTATAACCGACTTTGTCTCTTCCTAAAATATAGAGAAACTATAACATTGCTGTTCACTGATCAAAACAACTCTTAGGTATAAGTGCCTGTCTAAGAAGTGACTTGCAGTCCAGTATGGGTGGAACGAGGTTCATACTGTACATTCTGGGTGGCCCATGAACTCCTGTCTGTAACTGTACATACGCCGTCATTTCGATTATTTTCTCTAAATACTGACTAAAGTGTATGAGAAGCGATTGGGAAGGCTCTGTCTCCGAGAGTAGGGAGCCATGCTTGTTTTTCTGATAAAACAGATTGACGATCAGAATTTCCAAACAGGACTCATCTGCCACCTCATTCCGAGCATTAATATGTTATTTGATGAACCGCAAGTAATTTTACATAATTTTACACAATTTCCATGATTATCTCCATGAAAGACTTGAATTAAAGTTACAATTTCTGGAGGGGGTGCGTGCATCCTAGACAGCACTGATATGCATCGCTAGAGGTGCGAACAGACTCGGATCCTTTTTGCCTTACCCACCGGGGGTGCATTGAAAAGAGTGGGTATTCAGCCCCTCAGGTGAAGAAAGCTGCTGCTTGCTACATTGCCTTGCTGCTTATCAGCATCACACGAACAACCCCAATGAACAATAGAGTCATACCAGGAGGATGGTGAAGAACTTGGCTTCTTGCAGAAATGCAGTGTTGCATGGGGACTTGAGTTTTCCCAAAGCATTTGAGAAGATTCATATTTTGGGAGAGATTATCTCAACTCTCCATTCACATTTACGGGATGGAGACTAGCAACAGACATCACAGAGCATACTTGGCATGAAGAGGGAGCAACAAATACGAGAATTCAGTATTTTACCTGCTTTTAGTTGGTGGTAAATCTCCCATGCTTATCAAAGATTTCCACAAGTGGGTTAAATGCTTCACACAAAAACGACACCCTCTACTACTGTCGAACTTGCTCATATGGATGCCACAGTTTGGAAGATCTCGCCAGGCACGAGAAAAGGATGCAGAGCCGAACCAACACTGATCTTCCCAAAAGTGGGAGAGAATAAGAGGTTTATCAACTATGCACGCACCTACCGCCTTCTCACCTGACTTTCTTTGATATCGAGTCTTGAATTCATGCAAACACTGATGATGAGTGAGACCCATCGGATCTGTTCCTCATTGTAACTTCCCTGCACAAGCCAGTCGCGTATGCCTATCTCATTACTGATGACAAACGGAAGGTGGTGGACAGCCATGCCTACTGTGGTGAAGATACAGCCACTCATTTCATCAACACAGCATCTGCTTCTTGGGATGATATTTAAGCGAGGATACCCAACTGGCCATTGCACTGGAGTGAAGAAGAGTGTTCATTTTGTGAACCAGGATAGGTGCCCATCACGACCATCGCCATGCTACTTATAATTTCATCACAGCATATTGCGGTCGATGCTGTCTGGCCTGTCGCAACTCTCGCAAGCATATGGTAACCTGGACTTAGAATATGTAATATGATTGTAGTCTGATTCTCAAGGAAATGGAGTGTGCAACAAACATCAAGGTCTTATGTATAAACAGGGTTAAAATTCCTACACGTGGATATCGGAAACATCCGCATGATGGACTCCCTGGCATTTTTACATGCGAACTTCTAGCAGAAGGTCTTCCTCTAAAGTACACTCAGCACATGATAGAGCATCTGCCAGCTGAAGGACAGGAGCTGTTTTTGACAGGCATGAAAGTATTCCCATACGAGTTAGTGATGAGGTTTGCATCTTTCAATGAGACAGAGCTTGCCATCAAAGAGAGATTCCTCAGCCATCTCAGGCAAGAATACATTTCTGACGAGAGGTATGAGTTAGCCAAAAGTGTTTGGGCTAAGTGTGGTTGCTAATAACCCCATGACCACATGCTAAAGCATGTAAGGTCTGATGTCCGTTTCCTAGCGGACATTTTCATGCACTGGTGATGTACTTTGATTGATATGTATACACTGGACCCCATCTACAATGTCACATTATGTGCTTACTCTTTTGATGCCTTCTGTAATTCCACCAACGTTGTACTGCATCTGTTTAGTGACCAGAAACTTTGCAAACTCATGCGAGATAACATTTGCGGGGAATTGACAACGGTTGTATGACAGAAGATCACAGCCAGAAATATTCGTGGATATGTTACCTGGACAATAACGCACTATATCTGGATGTCATGCAATAAAGCTATCAGTGGGTCATGTCCGCAAATTATCGCCAGAGGATATGAAGGAGTTCCTCAATGCTGGGACTTTGAGTCAGGACACCAGTGGGCAAAGAGGCTACTGGGTACGCCTCATCACGAAACCAGTTCACAAGGAAGTAGGTAGAGCAAGAGATGAACTGCCCCTGGTACTATCACACAAAGATATAGATGCCTTTCTCCTGCCGGACCACAGTATCGCCATACTACAGAGAGAGGGTCGGAACATTCCCAAACAAAATCACACACTCGTTGCCAGTCATAAGAGCAAGCAAGACACATTGTACCCCCTCCCACCTTTGCAAATGCTGATGGGTCTGTGGTTGGAAATTGAGTCAGTTCAAGACGTGTACACATTTCAAGAAGAACCCTACTCAACGGACTTCATATGCAGAAATGTCATCACTCGGCACCAATCAGCGAGCAAAATCACACAAAAGGCATTGAAGATGGCATCTAATTCCATCTTTGGGATAGCTCTAATGAACCCAAAGAGATACAATGAGAAAATGGAGGGCGTGACAACAGAGACAAGATTCAACAAGGTGATTCATGACCCGCTCTTAAAGAGGGTCATCCAACTGAGAGAGAGAGAGAGAGAGAGAGAGAGAGAGAGAGAGAGAGAGAGAGAGAAAGAAAATGGTTCAGTTGCATCTGCAAAACGAAATCTGTCAAAATAAATCATCCAACAGCCGTAGGATTCCAAAACATGCAACTGGCAAAAAAACGAATGTGTGAATTCTACTACGATGTGTTGAAGAAAAATTATAGAGATACGATAGAGCTCGCCTACCATGACACAGACAGTTACAGTACTTCTTTCTCCTGAATGAGGAGGATGACATTTTCGAGGAAATGAAACGTCCACCACTAGAATTTTCGATTCATTTGTCAAATTTCCTTCCCAGTCACCCTCTTTTCGATCCATCACGGAAAGAACGGTTGGGACTACTCAACAGCAAAGTGGGCTGCAGATTATAATGGAGGAAATATTTTTCAAGCCCAAGAGCTACAGCTTGCTCTAGTGCAATATTTCTTATTATATACCCAGCAATATACTACCTCAACATCTAGTGGGGTGGCTTAGCGACCAATTTTGGGTGTTTAGTGCAAAAGTGGATAAAAGCATGAAATTTGGCACAGGCGTTGCTAAGAGGTTACTTTTTGATTTTAGAAGGGTAGCCCTCTTGGATTTAGTGTGGTTTGCCTTGTAGAAATCAAAATCCAACGTGGCCGCTAATCATGCATATGGAAACATGGTAAAAAGTGTATGTTACACAGTGCCACATATGGCACCATTAAACAGTTATAAGAGGTCAGTGACTGAAAATAAGCCCCAGAACTTTATTTGAAAACATTATTTAATAAAAAAAAAATACCAGACAAAAGAGGAAAAATATATGTGAACGTTGTTGATAAACATCTTCACATCACGTGTACATATGATGGTATGAAATACCATGAGATTCTATTTTACACCAATACACATGGCATATTTTTATATTTAAGACCGTTTTTACTTTTTGCAACTTCATTTACAAAGTGGTGTGCAGGCCAAGTTTGCTTTTCCACACTTACAGTGGGAACAATTACCTTTGCAGTTGCAATTGATTAATTGTTGGCAAGCAGATGACAGCTCAGGAATGGTGATCCATACTGGCACCCACTTATGATCATCCTTTTTCCATCCATATGCTTGAGGGGATGGCACATCCACCTGGGCTTGGTCACTTAGTGACCATATTCCAGCTTGAAACATTGCTCTTCTTGCGTGTTGAAAGAGTGCATCCTGAAAGAACAGAAGGAAAGAAGGTTACTTTTACCTACTAAAATACTTTCTGTTAATACAATTTACAATGTTTATTTGAAATTTATTACATTGGCTAAAATGAAGAAGATTTTCCAGTTTTATCATAATCACCTTCGTTGTGCGGCACTTATCCATTGCAGTGTTTCTGAAGGACAAAGATGAACAGCATGTAAGGATGTGCGGCACTTTCGTTCAATCGTTGACTCACTTGCGAAAGTGACAGTGTCCCGTCTCTTGGAGACCATGATGAGTTCGGTGTCTGTGTTGATGTTGATGATGACCAAAGTGTTGTTATTTTTATAGGGGAAGGGGTGTATTTGGTATACTGTGAACAGGTCTTCAGTGATGAATGGTACATGAACTACCACTGATGTTGGTGTTAGTGTTGCTTCTAAATACGGGTAATATTGCATAAATTCCCTACTGCGGAACAACGGCTTCAATTTATGTTTATGTATGCCTTGACTAACTATCTGACGTAGCTCATGAACTGGGAGTAAGTCATTTGTGATCTTGCCATCACCAGCATTCGAAATTCCTTGCATAAGTGCCCTGAAACGATCTCTAGTGTTCTCTAATTGTAGTAGAATCGTGTCAATATGTTCTGTGATGATGGAGAAGTGCTGGAAAAGAGTAACGTTTCCCTCTAATTCATTTATTTTATCTACACTCTCGAGAGCTACGTTTTCTGCTTGTTTCAGATTTTTCACAATTGTCTTCATTGCTGAGTTCTGTCCTGTGATGAATTTATCTTGGTATGTTAGTACCTGAGCTATCTTATTAAATTTGTTGTTTATTTCTTTAAGGTCATCCTCTGTAGCCAATCCAAAGATGTTCCCAAGAACTGCGCCACCCAGGTCGAACAAACCGCGCTTTTGGCGAGTACGTGTGATGTTGTTCCTGTCGCTCAGTACCTCCGTTCCATAAGATGGGAGATCTTGGATCATGACGAGCATAGTTGACTTCGCCTGTTCTAGTTTCCATTTCGCTAACTTCACCATTTCATTCACTTCCTTGGTGTTATGTGCTTGTGAAACATAATTTTCTATCATGAAGTCCAGAGTTCGCATCGGCGTCACAAGTCTTTCTAGATAAGTAGGTAAGTCATACAAGTAATCTAGACTTATTTCAGTACTCATGACGTCCTTAACGATTGTAGTCGTGGCCGTTGGAGCTATGAGGCATCCTTGTCGTACTATATGCTTGGGGTCTAGGTGCGCATATCCTCTTACTATGTAGAGGAGAATCCATAGTAACCTACCGAAAAAAAAAATCTATTAATTTCCTATAAAGCTGTGGTTGATGATAGTGATGATGTGCGTTACGGGTGATTGTTATTTCATTTATAGAAGGAGTTTAAATCGATATTTAATTCTCGTAAATGATGTACTGTAGATTTTATTGGAATAGTTGCACCTATGTTCGATTGTTTGGTATATGACCTTAATTTCTTTTTGTAATCATTGTTGTGTTCTTGCTTGGTTTCTTGAGGTACGTTCACCTGTTCGGTTGTATCCGAGGCTGAATAATTATGTGATAATTCCCTTGAAACTCGTTTTAAATGGTCAATATGAACTTGTTTCTCCTCGCCACTTGAAAGTGACTTAATTAAAACTTTGTTTGCTTTTATGTTAATTACTCTGTATGGGCCCTCAAATTTTGGGGATAATTTATTGTCTCTCGTATGAATGACTCCGTAAACAATGTCTCCTAAGCTGATAGGTGAATCTTTTGCCTTCTTGTTAAATGCCTCCGTCATTTCTTCCTTGGACATCGTTAATTGTTTTTTGACTCTTTTGTGAATGTCCTGGAATTCACGTAAACGGAGTTTAGAGTAATCATCGTAATTGTATATAGGCATGCTGTCACCTTCTAGGAGCTCATATGGTAATTTTTTATCTGTGCCATATATAATGAAATGTGGTGTGTCACCGATGGATTTATTTATAGACCCATTAATTGAGGCCTCTACTCTGGGAATCCAATCATCCCAGCTTGCATAATTTTCACTGAGAATGTGTCGTAGCACATCTAATACCTTTTTATTTTGTCTCTCTACCAACCCATTCCATGCTGGGTGATAGGCCAAAACGTTAACCTTTTTGATGTTGTATTGTTTACATATTTCTTGTAAGATCTCAGAATTAAATTCTCCTCCATTATCACTTATTAATACCTTTGGGGTAGTAAAGCGACATATTACATTATCTGTTATTGCCTTTGCTACTGTCTCTGCTGTCTTATCTTTAATTGGAGCTAAAATGACATAACGGGAAAAATGATCCGTTGCTACGAATAAGTATAGGTTATTATTGTATGATAATGGCATCTTGAGTAAATCAACAGCGACAACGTCCCATGTTTGATGTGGTACAGGGTAATTACCCATCGGTGCAGGTGTGATTGGGTATCCTTTGTGTTTCGCACATGATTCGCATCTGTCTATATGATTGTTTATATCTTTTCGTAATGAAGGCCAGTAATATAATAGCTGGGCTTGGTTGAATGTCTTATCCTTTCCAGGATGTCCTCCATGTGGGCTGTCGTGTATCAATCGTAATACTTGGGGTATCATGTCATTAGGTACTACCAACTGGTTAGTATTTCTTTGGCGTTTTGGTTGTTTAGAGTTAATTTTGTATAATGTATTATTGACCATTGTGAATTGTTCAAGTGGGACATGCAGTTTGGGTAATTGTATGTCATCTCCACTTTCTAACTTGTATATTACTTTAGACCATATTGGGTCAAGTCTTTGTGCCTTTGCGATATCCTCGTGGTTTGGAATATTTCCTTTGAGATCTAACGCCGTGACCTGAATTGTGTTCGGGTTCCTAGATAATGCGTCAGCTACAATGTTCATTTTACCTTGTATATAATGAATTTGTACATTGTAGTTCTCAACTGTACATTTCCATCTTGCTCTCCTCCCAGAAAGGAGTTTTTCTTTAAACATACCCACCAGTGGTTTATGGTCGGTGAATAAGTGGATTTAGTAACCATATACCAAATCTCGAAACTTTTGTAATGCAAAAACCACTGCAAGTGCCTCTAAGTCTGTAGTGCAATAATTTTTCTCCGCACCTCTTGTTTGTCTGCTGGCAAATGCAATCGGTTGATTCTTTCCTCTTTTATCTTCCTGCATCAGTACAGCCCCTAATCCTTTAACTGATGCGTCTGTACAAATAAGAAATGATTTTGTGTAATCCGGATATGCTAAACAAGGTGCATTTGTTAATTTAATTTTTAGATTGTTAAATGCCCTTTTTTGTTCTTCTTCCCATTGGAATACAGCATCTTTTTTGAGTAGTTGGAATAGAGGGAAGGCTATATGAGAGAACTGTGGTACGAATGACCTATAGTACCCAGCCAGACCTAAAAATTGTCTAACTTCGTCAGTCGTAGTGGGTTCAGGAAAATCTCTCACTGCCTGTATTTTGTCATCAGTGGTGTGAATACCATCAGAACTTAATTTGTGGCCTAAGAAATTTATTTCCTTAAAGCAAAATTTGCATTTAGAAAGTTTAATTTTTAATCCAGCATCACTAAGCTTTTGTAAGAGTAAGTCTAATTTCCTGAGATGATCCTTAATATTCTTCGTTGCGATAATAATATCGTCAAGATAAACAAATATTCCTTGTCCTAAAATTCCGGACAATACGTAATTCATAAGACGCTGGAATGTGCCTGGGGCTGTCCTCAGTCCCATTGGCATTCTTGTATATTGATAATGGCCTCTGTTTGTTGAAAAGGCAGTGTATTTACGTGACTCCTGAGATACCGGAATCTGATAGTAGCCGTTTAGGAGATCGATGGTCGAGAATATATTATTCTCAGGACCAATATTCTGTAGAACATCGCTTAGCAATGGCATGGGAAATCTGTCTGGTATTGTGTGATTATTTAGTTTACGGTAATCTACTACCGCACGCATTTCTCCATTTCGTTTGGGCACAAAGAATAGGGGGGCGTTCCACGGGGAAACTGAAGGCTCAATAATTCCAAGCTTTAACATTTCATCGACATACTGATTTGCAAGTGTACGTTGGGAGTGTGGTATGCGATAAGCTGGTACGAAAATTGGTGGTGTTTCTGGGTGCACATTAATCATGTGATTAATCAAGTTAGTACACCCTAATTGTTCTCCGGGCAATGCTACAGTGTCCCTGTGTGTTTCCAGCAGGGTTAACAAATCATTTTCTTCGTCAAATTCACCTGAGTGAATTAAATTCTCTTTTATTCTTTCTCTATCCGTAGATTTTATCTCACTTGTTACTCCAGCTATAACTATTTCCTTCACAGGGGCGGAACATTTTTCAATATTAACTATGCAAGTTCCCTTTTTCAACTGAACTTCCCCATTCATGTGATTAATTATGAATATCTGAGTTTGCCCTTCGTCGTTCGTATGACATAATGTGTTTTCTACTGAAAATCCCTTTACTTTACATAATTCTTCTAAGACAAGAACAGTACTATTCCGTAATTTGCTCTTTATGGTAACCTTCATGTATGAATTAGGTGGTATAACTAAATCATTAGTGAGATGGGCTGGAAAAATTGATAAATCAGTACTGTTATCTGGGTCACTAATTCTGGAGGATGGGGTTGCTGGTGTAAGTGGATCTATACACTCATCTGTTTGTGTATGTTTGTTTAAACCTTTAATATTACCAATTCTTTTTGGCTCTCTTCTACCAATCGGTGAGGGCTCTGAAGTTATTTCCTCTATGAATTCATTATCAAAGTCTATTCCATTCATTTGTGGGAGTATAGTTATGTTCTCAGCTCTCATGGATCTTAAGCCCAGTAACATATGAGCTTTAATTGCTAAGTTTTCAACGATATAGAAAAATGCAGAGAATGGTCTTGTAGTTTCTGTGAAACTGAGATTTAATCTTATCATATCTTTCACTGTAATCTCTTGTCCATCTACTGTGTATAAATCTAAATCAGCTTCATCCAGAAAAGTTACTTTCTTTTTATTTTTAAGAATTCTATTTAGTTCTTCATGTGTTATTAAGTTCACTGGAGAGCCTGTATCTAAAAATAAGGAAACGTTTTGATCCTCACATACAGCTGGTATCAAGATACACTCATTTCCCAACATGCCTCCTATGTGAAGTTTAGCCTTGTTCTTCTTTACGTTTGTTCGTTTTTTGTCATGACTTGGTCTTCCCCCGATTTGAACATAGACACAATTTTTTCTACTGTTTTGCAATCACTAGTCCAGTGCCCTTGGTATCTATGATGCCTACAGTAAGGACCAAATCCTTGTGTCTTTTGTTTATCCTCTTTTGCCTTGATAAAGCATTCATACCTTGTGTGTCCTGGTTTTGCACAATAATGACATAGAATGGACCTATCCCTTGACTGTGACCTACGAGGTGATTTCCCATAAGAAGTGTTGTTTATGGCACGAGACCTGCTTGGGCTGTGCGAAAACTTATGAAACTGCCTGTAGGAAGGCGTCTGGGAACGATTTCTAGGCGTCTTTGTTTGTTTGGGCTGCCTCATTTCTGGTCGCGATCGATTTTGTTCTCTGTTTGGGGTCGGTGTAGATGTTTTCACAGCTGATACTGTCTCAGGTACCCTGATTCTACCAGAATGTGCATGTGTGTCAACCACACCTGCTTTACTGCACTGCATCTCTACCTCGTTCATTAAGTCTAGCAAGCACATTCCTGGGGTGTACGCGATCGTCTTGGCGATCTTAAGGGTAATATCAGGTAATTTACACAAGGCAGCTACATAACCAATGATGTCCACGACGAGGTCTGGAGACATCTTTCCATCATCTGTTATCCAATTAGAATTCTCCAGTGTAGCTAACAAGGTTCTCTTGATTGTGGAGACATCAGCAGTTATTTCACTGAGCACATGGTTTGTAGTGTGCTCCCTTACAAGATCTACAATTTTATGTAATTCTGGAATTATACCTGGCAAGAAGTTCATACCTCCAGAAAATTTCTTCAGAAATTCAATTTTAAATTCATCATATGTCCTAGCGCGATTGAGCTTATCGGAGTGCAATAAATTGCTTGCGGGACATCTTTCCTGGCTTATGCAAGATGAAAAAATAGCAATTTTCTCTTGTTCATCTAGTATGTGGCGCTTGATAAACATTTGTTTGCACTGACTGACTAATGAAATGACATCAATGCGATCTTTGTGCCATAGAATTTTGGGGCAGTTTTATCCTCGTGATACACAAACACGTGAGGTGTGGTTGTTCGATCAGCGGTATTTGTTTCTTGATCCATTTTTAATGATTTCCCTGTTAATTCAACTTGGACGTGTTTATCGTTGTGTGAGGGAATGGTGGAATATGTATGACCGGACCGGTGAACCCTGTTATACGTATGCAAGGCAGCGGCAAAGTCGACACTCTCTATGTCTGAGGGGGTTTCCCACTCATCATCTGAAACTCCCGTATTTGTTTCTTTATCTTTAGTGTGTGGTGAGGTTTGTACAAGGGGTGGGCTGCCTCTTAATTGTGAGTCTGATGTCGTGGCAATTTGTGTGTCATCTGGTATTAACGTGGGTGGTGGCGAAAATATTCCTGTCATTAAGATATGGTGTTATGAAATACGCCTCTTGTTTATTTATGTCCTAGCAAAATAGATGAGTAAATAAGTTGAATATAGCTAATTTTAGCACTGAGAAGAAATGGGCAAGTATAATTTTACCCACTTGATACAGATCGTAGAGGTGTGTCGATACAAAAGTCGATCTCGGAAGAAAAATACAGGTTTGATTGAAAATTTCTTGATAATTCTAGTGGTGTGTTGATGGACGATATTACTCAGGAAATTCTATGGTGGTTAACGGCTGTCCCAGGCAAACCTCAGCATAGAACGTCGAATTTCCAACTTAACTGTGAAAATAAATGAGTATGAGTAGGAGCTATGTGAATAATGAGTAATGAGTAGTGGGTGAGAAGTGCCTTGTGTCAGTCACACGTTGCTTGGCATGGCAGACTCGCGTTGTGATGTCATCTCAGCACATGGTGACGTCGGCTTCCCACACTGGTAGCTGTGGTGAATGAATGAGTAGTGATGAGTAACTAGAGTGAAGACGGGTGAGTAAGACGAGTTGTGAATATGGACTTGGTCTTTTGCTGCGTGTCTTGACCTCTGGGTCAGGCGTAGGCGGGAGAGAGTGGTGGGGGCTTGTGTGCTTGTTGCTTCGGTGTTTCCTCTTCTTTACTTGCTTTGTTTTATATTCTTCTTGTTGCTGCTTGAAGTTACGTGAAGATTATAGAGTTGTTTCGTAGACTTGTAGACTATTTACATTGTAGGCTGTATTTTGTCGGGATTCACTGTAGAACTAAAGCTAATCTTGTAGAGTCTCGCCTGCTTTTGTAGAAATTTGCTTTTAATTCGGAGACGATGTCCGTATATTCGCTGGTTCGTCGTAGAAATTGCAAGATCGTATCAATGTTTTGTTAAACTACTTGCAAGGCGTCCTGTGATCCCTTCACCTCTGCATCAGCATGATGATCTGGGAGACGGAGGGGGCTGGTTGGAGAGAAAGATCTGAAGAGATCCATCCGTACATCATTAATGGAGGCGCGTGGACTTTTGTCATACAGGACAGCAGTGAACATTTCAAGCCGGCTAAAATCAAGGGAGTCTGAGTGAAGCAGTTCAAAGGGATGGTAAGCCAATTGGTCCAGTGTATCTGTCACCTCTTCATATGAAGCCCAAGCCTGCCAAGCTGATTTCTTGCCTTTCCCACGAAATGCACTTGTTGTGTCACATCCTGTATAAGAATGAAATACAGGGAGTGCTCGAGATCGTTGTTCACCCAGATTGGAACAGATCCTGTTGATGTTGTAGAAGCAAAAGTTTCTCCCTGTGCCAAAGGCTACCCATAGATCAATGTCAGGCTTAAGCTTTGCGAGGTCGTGGTATTTTCCAATCAGAATGGCGATGACATCAGTGTCCACTGTACGTATCTGAATAGTGGCTGATCCCTGTTGTAGAGCATGCATGACATGGACCACCATCCTCGTATCTGCTTCTTCATGGTTGCAGTCAGGCATGGTGCTGCTGGTTCCAATAGCCACCACAGATTTTCCTTAAAAAATAGAATTAAACATCATATCATGTACTTGAAACTGAATATGCTATGAGCATATGTAGAGATGAGTGCTAAATAAAGAAAGCTGTGGAATTATGCATAATTATTTAAATATAATAATCTTCCCACAAACATTGTAAAATTGCAATCTGTTTGAAGCATAAAATTCAGAGAAAACATTACCTGATGTGATATACAACTCCTTTCCTGGTGGACTCTCATATTCTGCAACTTGTGACGTGAGAAAGGAAAACAGTTCTTCCTTATTTTGGGAAACACGTAGGAAGTCCACCCAGTTTCCAGGGAGTTTGGCTTGACTGGACACCCTTCTCCGAACACCATCCCCTCTTTTCTCTCTGGTGGACTCCTTGAGGCTGCCAGAAACATACCTGTCCCAGACAATATCTATTCTGTTTGTGGATTGGAACTGCTGCTCAAGATAAGGAATGAACACTGTCTGTGCATAGTCTGCAAAGGAAGAAACACCTGCTGTGGGCAAGCAGTGGACAATCGCTGCTCCATCAAGGACTCTGCAGTCATAGCTGGTGGGTGGCTTTGGTAGAACAGGCTGTTCCAGGCATTTAAGCAAATCACTCTTTGTTCCTGACAAATGGAGCTTGCCAAAGTCTGAGAGGGAAAGTGGAAATGACTGCACCTCATGTCCGAAGAATTCTTGTAGGTCACCCTCTCTGGTTTGCATTGAAATGTACAACTGGCCAAATAATGCCATATTGTTTTCAGTTGTGGCCAACCAGTCCTCTAGTGTCATAATTCTGTCATATGAAATAGTAATGCCCATTTTATACAGCATCTGAATAAGCTTCTTGCTCCGTGCTGCTGCATGAATATTCAGACCAAGGTATATAGGAAGAGGAGGCTCACGTAACAGGGTGTGTCTTATTTGAACATCATGATCTGAAGCTCTTCTCTTTGTATTGAAAAGCATGGTCTGTGCTATGGTAAGACAGGCTTGGGATACATGTCTGTCCTGGTCATCCAGACCTGTACCATTCAGGATCATTGAAACAAGTGATTTGAGACTAGCTGGTACAGAATCTTCCTGGCAATTTGGTGTGAAACTGCCTGTAAAACTGATTCCCTCATGGTCGAAAATATCTTTCCTGATGATTTTTGCAGCCTTTACCAGAATATTGGCATCTTCAGAGAAATCTCGCTGTTTCAGTGCTTCTCTCAACAATGTTACTCATGCCCTCTTTGAAAACAATGACTACATTTTTCCCTTCTTGCTGTTCCTGTCCCTCAGGAAAATGTTCGAGGATATGTTTGAACCTACTCCTGTGCACATATTTTCTGACACCAAGATTCTGGAGACGGTCTACATACATGGCATATAACTCTTTGAGTGTAAATAGTAAAGTTCCACCATTAACAGATCTTTCCATGTAGTTTGTTAGTTCTACAAAGACAATTGATTCTATCATTTTTTCTGTATTCTGCAAAATCTTTCTAGATTTCCTTTTGAATGAACGATATCTGTTTCTCAGTCCGACTAAGCACTTCAAATGATATTTTGCTTCTATTGCAATCAAGTCTCCTCATCAAATGTTGAAAGAAGCTTAGTGTCTTTTAATTCTGTAGCAATGGTGCGCACATTCTCATCAGCATCAAATGTGCAGAAATTGTGTACTTCACCTTCTTCTTTTCCCTTTTCACAGAATATACACATTTGCTGGTCCAATGATCTGCGCTTTCCCCTGGGCTTTTTCTGAGGAGAATCATCTGGTTCAGGTTGCCTTCTCCTCTTTGCGGCGGATTGTTGTGCACTTTCTAGCTTTGAGTTATTAAACTTCAGGTGACATGAATGATGCCAAGATGCATAATGATCAGCTAAGCTGTCTGCTGTTTCATTATCATCAAATTGAAGTTTCTCTGGAATTGCATCAATTTCTTTGAACGCTGCCACATTTTTCAGAAATGACCTGTACGCTTCTTTTTTCTCATCACTTGTGCCAGACTTACTCCTCATGGGACACTTCAATGTTTCTGAACTGTTTATCTGGCAAATAATGCAAAGTTTCCAATTAAAATCCATATTGCTTTATTGGTACATTACCTGAAAGCGAAAAAAAAGAGACAAAAAAGGTGAGTTAGCAATGTATTTACATGTATTATAATTATGATTAACAAATAAGACTAGATAAGATGCAAGTGATTATAATAGGATGCAACTACTATTGTGCCCATAATTGAATGTAAAAGAAGCTAGTTTAGCATTATGACACCACATGGTACATTTTGCAGAGTAACTCATAATTTAGATCATATCTAACACATGCACATTGTAAATATATTGAAAATTTCGATTTTCGCTGATTATTTAATCAAAATGGCGGTATATCTTGAAAATGATTAACTCTACTGTTTTCTAACCATAAAAATTGAATTTCCTGACCCCCAAAACCCATGATTTCATGTGTCACACATACATATTAAGGAAAAATGTCATGTAGACTGAATTTTGGTCTGTCGCTAACTGTAAATTCAAGATGGCGGCCATGTTTTGTGTCACAGACATATTTCAAGATGGCTACCCTTCTGAATTCATTTAGTACGTTAGAGGGAAGCTTCATGCCAAATTTCATGCTTTTATCCGGATGTGCACTAAAATTCAGTTAAGCCACCCCACTAATCACATCCAAAACCTGACTCACACCAGATTTAGGGGATCCTTGAAGGGTCGAGCATATATCGAGTGCTGTGAAGTTTACAGCCCCTGATATATTAAAAGAAACATCTGGACCACAGCCATAGGAAAAAAAAGTCTTTCTTCCCTTGATGATAAACATTATCATCTTAACCCTTCCACCTCTTTGGCACCCGGGCATCCTGATAAACCTACCAGACTCAATGAGTTTCCTCCACCTTCACCACCACCACAACCGCCCCCACCTCTCCCCCCACCGCACCCACTCTCCACAATCGACATTTGGGGGGAAACACTGTGGATGAGAGGGTCTAGAAATATAGCTCGGTACTATACAGACCACTACAGACTTGTAGGAAGGGGAGGCAGCACCCTCTTCCTCAAAATCCAGGTGGTGGTGTGGGGTGGGAAGCTTCATGAATCCCACCTCTTCTCCACGCAGTCAGTCAGTTGGTCTAGTCAGTCAGCCTAGCATGGAGGACGCTTGACGTGTGAATAATGAGCTACTCGATATGCTGCACTCAGATCACTAGTGAGGCTACTTGTGGCGGGATACACCAATTGTGGTAAATCGATGTTTGTGTCAAAGCTAATTACTAAATAAGTAGCAGAAAAAGTAAAATTATAATTCATTATCTCAGGCATCGCCCTCTGCAGACTAGCCCCAAAATATATAACTCATGAACTGTACGAGTAGATGGAGTGGTTGGTCAGTGGGGTGTGCCAGCTGAAGTTGATGGGAATGGTAATGCTTTGGTGGACATCTGTGCTGGTAAGGGATTGGCAGTAGTTAACACCTACTTTCGGCATAAGATGATCCACAGGTATACATGGAGAGTAATAAGGAGGATGGATGGTGAACTTGTTCAATGAAAGACAATGACAGACTGCGTGTGTGTGGATGAGCGAATGAGAAGACAAGTGTTGGATGCAAGAGTGAAGAGAGGGTGGGGGAATGGAATCTCGGACCATCACTTTGTGATGGCCAAGGTAAAGCTGCTAAGAAAATGGCTGAAGAGACGAAGGGGAAGACGGGAGGAGAGTGAAGAAGTTGCAAGATAGTGAAAAAATGGCAGAGTATAAGAGCATAGTGGAAGAAAGATTGGGAAGGTATGAGTTAGAGCAGATGGAAGGGGTGGAAGAAGTATGTAAGATATTCGCGGAAGAGATAGGCGCAGCGTGTGAGGTGGTTTGTGGAGTTAGGAGATGCAGGGGTGTGCAAGGGACAGCATGGTGGAATGATGAGGTGAAACGAGCTGTGGAGCCAAAGAAGAAGGCATATAGTGAATGGCTAGAGGTAGGGGAGAAGATGAGAGAGAGAAGAGAGAGGTGTATGTGAGCAGCAGAAGGGAGGTGAAGAGTGGTGAAGAAGAGTAAGAAGAAAGTGGATGAAGAGTTTGGGAGGAGTCTGAGTGTGAAATGGAGAGAAAGAAATTGTTTTGGAAGGAGGTAAAGAAAGTAAGGCAGTTTGAAAGGGGAAATAGGATGGGAGTGAGAGATAGGAATAATAGACTTGATGGAGAAGAGATAGAAATTGAGGAGATGGAAGGAGCACTTTGATGATTTGTTGAATGCAGAGAGTGAGAGCAGTGCGAGTATAAGTGGTTGGGGAATGGCTGGGAGAACAAGAGATGAGAGGAGGGAGGAAGAGATCAGTAGGAGTAGACTGTAGCACCAGTCGAGCATGGCAGTACTCCAAATGTGGATGGAAAACTGATGACAGGGAGAGCTGGACCTCCTGTTTCATCAGCCCTCGGGACTAGGTCCCGACCATCCCCCTTTGCTGAACTTTTTCAGTGTCTCAGTAACACACAGAGTAGGCCAGCATGCTCCTCAGTACAAGTTTCTCTAACTACCAACACCAAACTACATGCACAGTACACAACCACACTTCCTTTTCCAAAATTTAAAAAATCATGGCAGCAAAACACGTGGCCTCGGAGTGCCCAGGAGGGGGACCATAAATGCCCCCACCTTCTGCCTCTCTCTCGGTGACGAGTCGAGATGCCTGGAACCACTGGCTGACTCTCTTCTTCTTTATTTCCGCAACATTCGCGGCCTTTCCTCTAACTTTCGCTTTGTTGAGCACCACCTCTCCTTCTCTAAACCTCACCTTCTTTTTCTAACTGATACTCAGCTGTCTGAGGCAACTGACAGCAGACCCTTTTCTGTATCCTCGTACTTTCTCTATACTCATTTCAAAGACAAAGTGGCTCTTGTCTATATATATGCAACAACTTATCTTGTTCTCGTGTTCTTGAACTTGATTCTTCTGAATTCTCTACTCTCTGGCTTTGGCTTTCCTGTCATTCTCTGACTAAATATATCTGTGCTGTTTACTTATCTCCTATTTCTACTGACTATCAAAAATTCTTTGACCATCTTACTTCTATGATGGAACACATTCTATCCGTTTCTCCTTTCTCTGAAATCTCCATTCTAGGAGATTTCAATGTTCACCACCACCTTTGGCTCTCCTCTCGTTTCACTGATCCACCTGGTGAACAAGCCTACACCTGTTCTGTCCTTAATGACCTAGAGCAGCTTGCACAGCACCCTACCCGTATCCCTGACCGCCTTGGAGAGAACTCCAGTATACTCGACCTCTTCCTTGCAACTAATCCTTCTGCTTACACAGTTAATCTTTTCTCTCTGTTGGGCTCCTCCGATCACAACCTTATCACCTTAACCTGTCCTATCACTCCGGTACGGTCTGTGGACCCTCCAAAGAAACGTCATCTGTGGCACTTTGGAGCTGCTAATTGGGAGGCCCTCAGGCAGTACTTCTTTGATTTTCCCTGGAATGATTATTGCTTCCATGGTCGGGAGCCATCTGAGTGTGCGTTGCGCATTATGGAGGTTATTCTCTCAGGCATGGAAGCATACATTCCTTTCTCATATCCTTTGACTAATGCAAGAAAGTCTTGGTTTAATCACACTTGTTCCAATGCTGTCCACAACAAGGAAAAGGCCTATAAAAGGTACCGGAGCCATCCCACCACTGAATCACATCTTTTATACGTTTCTCCCCGGAATCGTGCTAAGTCTGTTCTTTGCTCTGCTAAAAATAATTTCATCCTTACTAAATGCCCTCAACTCTCTAACTCGGATTCTTCCTGCTCCTTCTGGCACCTTGCCAAAAACCTTTCTAACAACTTTAACTCATCATCCTTCCCTCGTCTGTTCTACTCT
Organism: Coenobita brevimanus; assembly: GCF_032717465.1. NCBI lineage: Eukaryota > Metazoa > Arthropoda > Malacostraca > Decapoda > Coenobitidae > Coenobita > Coenobita brevimanus. Next base: position 12,069,346 of record NC_136956.1, read on the forward strand.
AATGGCTCTGTAGCTATTTCTTCTACTGATAAAGCAGATTTCTTCGCTCAGACTTTCTCCTCCAATTCCACCTTAGACGATTCCTGTGCTGTTCCTCCATCACTTCCCCCCTCTGACTTCCTCATGGCTGACATTGAAATTTCTTCAGCTGATGTATTTTCTGCCATCACAGGCCTCAGTACTAATAAGGCATATGAGCCTGATGGAGTCCCTCCTGTTGTTCTCAAGAACTGTGCTTCTGTGCTTACACCCTGCCTAGGCAAACTCTTTCGCCTTTGTCTGTCAACTTGTACCTTTCCTTCTTGCTGGAAGTTTTTTCTCATTCAGCCAGTCCCAAAGAAGGGTGACCATTCCCAACCCTCTAACTATCGTCCAATTGCTTTAACATCCTGTATCTCAAAAGTTTTCGAGTCAATTCTTAATAGAAAAATTTTAAAGCATCTTTCCTATCACAACCTTCTTTCTGATCGTCAGTATGGGTTCCGTCAGGGACGCTCCACTGGCTTTCTCCTCACCTACCTTTCAGACTCCTGGTCATCCTCCTTTCGGGACTTTGGCGATAGCTTTGCCATTGCACTTGACATCTCAAAGGCTTTCGATCGAATCTGGCATAAATCTTTAATTCCCAAACTGTCCTCTGACGGTTTCTGTCCTTCTATCTGTGCCTTCATCTCTAGCTTCCTTTCTGGTCGTTCTATAGCTGCTGTTGTAGACGGCCATCGTTCTTCTCCTAGATCTATGAACAGTGGTGTTTCTCAGGGCTCTATCCTATCACCAACTATCTTCCTTTTATTCATCAATGACCTTCTAAGCTGTACATCTAACCCTATCCATTCATACGCTGATGACTTCAGCCTTCACCTTTCCATTCGGTTCCCGCAACTTCGATTTCAGCAGTTACTTCAACAAACAAGGGATGAGGCTATGGCACACCTAATGTCTGACTTGGCTCGTATCTCTGACTGGGGTAAAAATAATCTTGTTTTTAATGCATCAAAGACTCAGTTTTTACACCTATCTACTGGACAAAATCTTCCACAGGTATACCCACTAATGTTTAATAATATTCAGCCTAATCCTGCATCATCCTTGAACATGCTTAGGGTTTCATTTACTCGGGACTTATCTTGGAAAGATCATATTACATCTCTTGTAAATCTACTTCCGAGAGATTAGGTGTGCTAAGCCGACTCCGTTCCTTCTTTACCCCTTCACAATTGTTGACTCTATACATGGGTTTTATCCGCCCTGTGTGGAGTACAACTCTCATGTGTGGAAAGGCTCCCCACATACAGCTTTTCTCAATACGATGGAGTCATAGGCTTTTCGTCTCATTAACTCTCCTCCTCTTACAGACTCCCTTCATCTTCTATCTCTTCGCAGCACTGTTGCATCTTTTTCTCTTTTCTAATCGCTGCTTCAATAGTCACTGCTCCTCTGAACTGTCTGCATGCATTCCTCCACCTCTACGACGGGCGCGTAGCACCCGTCTAGCAGCAAACTCTCATCCCTTTTCTGCCCAACTCTCTAATGCAAGAGTTAACCGTTACTCCCAGTCCTTCATTTATGCAACAGGTCAACTCTGGAACTGTCTCCCTCTGTCTGTATTTCCTGCTTCCTATGATCTCCAGTCTTTCAAACGCAGTTTGTCCAGGCATCTCGAAATGATCGGATTTTGAATTTGGCTCTCTCTTGTATTTTGTTTTTCTCTTGGAAGGAGCAATTTTACCGGCTCGCGGCCCTTGGTTCCTTCTTCCTCACATAAAAATAAAAATAAAAGAGGGCGGAAGTAGTGGAAGCAATGAAGAACATCAAGATGGGAAAGGCCCCAGGAATTGATGGAGCGTGTGGTGAAATGCTGAAGTATGGGGGTGAGATTGTTGTGGAGTGGATATGGAAGTTGTGTAAATTGGCTTGGGAAGAGGGAAGGGTTCCAGAGGACTGGAAATCAGGTACAATTGTTCCTATATACAAAGGAAAAGGGGAGAGAGAAGTATGTTGTAATCAGAGGGGAATTTGCCTTCTTAGTGTGACTGGAAAAATATATGGTAGAATAGTCATTGATAGGGTTAGGCATATAACAGAGGAGCTAGTTGGAGAAGAACAAGGGGATTTAGGAAGAGAAAAAGGTGTGTAGATCAGATATTTGTTCTAAAATGTTTATAGGAGATATCTAGAGAAGGGAAAGAAAGTGTATGCTGCCTTCATGGACTTGGAGAAAGCTTATGACAGAATAGATCGGCAAGGTATGTGGAAGGTTTTCAGACTATATGGAGTGGAGGGGAAATTGTTTAGTGCTGTGAAGAGTATGTACAAAGGAGCTAGGGCTACGGCGCGAGTGGATGGTGAGCTGAGTGAGTTCTTTGATCTAAATGTGGGACTGAAACAGGGATGTGTAATGTTTCCATGGCTGTATAATATATACATGGATGGGGTTGTAAAGAAGGTGCAAGGTACGGCAGTGGATGTGGCGGTGACACTAACGAATGAGGGTGAGATTTGGAAGATTCCGGTGTTGCTGTTTGCTGATGATACAGCACTGTTGAGTGAAGATGAATGGGAGTTGCAAGGTTTGGTGAATGACTTCGGGACAGTGTGTAGGAAGAGGAATCTGAAAGTTAATGTAAACAAAAGTAAAGTTATGGTGTTTGAGAGGAATGAAGTCTCTGAATGTACAGTGAGGTTGGATGGTGAGGATATGGAGAATGTGAGTGCATTCCAGTGCTTGGGTAGTGTGATGAGTAAGGATGGAACTTTGGGGGATGAAGTGTTTGAAAGGGTACGGCAGGGAAGGAAGGTTGTTGGTTCACTGAAAGCAGTGATGAGAAATAGGGAGGTGAGTTTGGAAGTTAAGAAGTCACTGCACGATAGTATCGTGATCCTTACTCTGATGTATGGAAGCGAGGCATGGACCTTGCAAAAGGGGAACAAGTCAAAAATGAGAGGAGTGGAAATGAGTTACTTGAGAGGAGCATGTGGAGTGACATGGAGGGACAGGTTGATGAATGAAGAAGTGAAGGAACGTTGTGGGGTGGATGTGGATGTGGTTGAGAAGATTAGGAGAAATACAATGAGGTGGTTTGGACATGTGGAGAGAATGGAGAAAGAAAGACTGATTAAGAGGGTGTATGTAGGTGAGGTGGAGGGAGGGAGAGGGAGGGGAAGACCGAGGATGAGATGGAAGGATGGAGTTGAGAGGTATATGAGGGAGGGGGGACTGAGTTGGGATGGGGGTAGTCAAATGGTGGGCGACAGAGCGGCTTGGAGGCATTTTGTCTGCGGCCACCCTTTGCAGGATTAGGGCGTCGGGCTATAGATAGATAAATGGATGAACTGGAATTGCGGTAGGGAATAATAAATATATTTGATGAAGTGAACAGACGCGAAACAGAAATAGGAACTCCGCATGTCCTTGATGACTTATTCTTTTATGCCTCGGAGGATTGTATTTTGATGCAGCTGTATGCAAGGAGAGGACACTTCAATATCAGTGTTATTATCTATCTATTGCCAGACGCTTCAGTCCCACAAGGGGTGGCCACAGACAAATCGCATTCATGTTGCCCTGTCCCCTGCCATTTCACTGCGCTCCAATCCCACACCCCTCTCTCTCGTATACCTTTCCACTCCATCTCATCCTCGGCCTGCCCCTCCCTCTCCCCCTTTCCACCTCACTCACAATCTTCTTGCTAGTCTCTCACTTTGCATCCTCTGTACATGGCCAAACCACCTCAGTGCCTTTCTCCTAACGCTTTATATCACATCCACGCTCACACCACAACGCTCCTTCACTTTCTCATTTGGCAGTGTGCCTCTCCATGTAACTCCGCATACCCCTCTCAGATAACTCATTTCCACTGCTCTCATCCTTCACTCGTGTCCTTCCAACAAGGTCCAAGCTTCACTAACATACGTTAGAGTTGGTATCACAATACTATCATGCAACGACTTTTTTTACTTGCATGTTCGCTTCCCAATTTCTTATCACTGCTTTCAAAGAACCAGCAGCCTTTCTTCCTAGCCGTACCCTTTCAAGCACTTCATCCTCCAAACTTCCATTCTTAGTCATCAGATTACCCAAGTACCTAATGCACTCGCATTTTCCATTTCCTCATCATCCAGCCTAACTGTACATTCGGTGACTTCATTCTCTCAAATACCATAACTTTACTCTGTGCTTCATTTACCTTTAGATTTCGTTTCTTACACACTTTCCCAAAGTAATTCAAGAAACCTTCTAGTTCCCCTTCGTCTTCACTTAACAATATATCATCTGCAAACAACGGTACAGGATATTTCCAAACACTGTCCCCTCTCATTAGGGCCGTTTAAAAATCTGCTGTCCTATATTGTATCTCTTTTATAACCCAATCCATGTAGAGACTGAACAACCATGGAGACACGACACTTACCTGTTTCAATCCTACATTCAGAAAAAAATTCACTGTTTATTGTCAACATGCACATACTTTTCACGGCATTCAGTAATTTCCCATTTACTGAATTTGTTCTTAATATTTCCCACATTTGTTGTCTATCCACTGTTATATACTTTCTCCAAATCTATGAAGGCCGCATACAACTTTTTTTTACCTTCTCTGGAAAGTTTTCCACTGAACCTAAGGATGAATATCTACACAACCTCTTCCATTCTTAAAATCTCGGTGTTCTTCTCCGAACTAATATCTCTGCTGTTTCCCTAACTCTTTCAATAAAAATCCTACCATATACTTTTCCTATTACATTAAGAGGACATATGCCCCTGTGATTACCACATGCTTCTTTTCCTCCTTTTCTTTTGTGCAGGGGAATAATTATACCTGATTTCCAATCCTCCAAGACTCTACCTTCCTTCCAAGTCAATCTGCACTTCTTCCATAGCAGTTCTACTACAGTCTCTCCCCCATGTTTCAGCATTTCACCATACAGTCTCTCAATTCCTGGGGCTCTCCCCATTTTGATTTTCTTCATTGCTTCCACAACTTCCATCTACTGATTTCTTTCTCTCTTCTCACATTCCTTCTTGTCCCAGCAATTCCTCAGCCATTTATACTCACATTACTTTCATTCTCTATTTTCAACAATTCCTTAACCCACCAAGTCCCGTCAGATTTTTCACCAGTGATCTCTCCCAGTCCCGGCAGATTTTTGAAATTTTGTTTTTATCTAAAACCTCTGCTTTTTATGAGAAACATTGTTTCACCTGAGCTCAGAAATGGCGGTACAGGTGATCCTACCCTTACCTTGTACTTGTTCTATCGAGCCCGACTCCAGAGAAGACGTTTTCTATGGGAGGGGTAACTATTCCAAAGCACTCAGAATACGGAGATATTTATTTGTTTGGTACAAATTTAAATGAAGTACAAGAGTATATTGGTTTTCACACAGTAATATAGGCGATATAAGCGTTGTTTCACTCACCAAACACATTAACATACTGCACCTTTTTTGGCGACGTTACCTGCTCACCATTTCTGATCGTTTCTTCCTCTAACACTCCATAAACTTTTTCCTCCACATTACCATCGATTGGGTAATCACTCTCGCCTTGAATTTCGTACTGTGGCTCGACATGTCTTTTCTGGCCAGGTCACTGGCAACAGCCGTGTTGCCAAGACAATGGCGTGTGGGGGGGGGAGAGGTCACGCGGGGTAAGGCATTGTCCCCACCTGGTCTCGGGTAGAGGAAGGTGTCCCGCGTATGTGTACCAGAAATCACTCACAAAATTTGAAAAATGTGCAAATGACGGACCTTGCAATTGAGGCACGTTTATAAACATCAACGGGAGTTACAGTGACAAAATGTTCAGGTGCCTATGTACAGTCAAAGACAAAAGTCGTGTCGCAGTTTTGTCCGAAGATTAAGTGAAGCACTTGAAACATTATGAGAGCTCTGCCACAGTTACAAACTCGTACTTGGCTAGCCTGACTTCCTCAAGCTTGATATCTGCTGCTGATAGGATGACGATATAAATAAGCCCAGAAATTTCCAAACCCTTATCATCGACTTGCGAGAATTACTAAGTCTGAATTTCGTATGAGAGGTGAAATGCTAACAGTTAGCCGTTGATCACCTGGACATTTCATCTTACACCATAACACAAAACAACCTAGACCTTGATATGGAGAGGGAAAGCAACATGCATTAAACTGTTAGAGATGAGAGTTGGCATGATCTACCTTTATCTATGGGAAGCGAATCCTGAACAAACAACTCAAACATTTGGTAAAAGCATAACCATAGAAAAGTGGATTAGGAGAATTCAGGTGGAAGGCACAAATGAGGACCGTCATCGTTCAGGTCTTCCTTGTGTTACCACACCATTATAGGACCAGGAAATAATCGCAACGATAGAAGCTGCATCTGCAAGCCGTGCTTACACCTTAAGAAACGAGCTGCACCTAGAATGAAGCACACGAACGGTTATGCTTAGACTTCGGTCGTCTGGTTTGTGTGTTCAAATTCGTCTGTGGGATTCAGATTGCGAGCCATTCTAAAAGAAAAAAATCGATTATCATTATACAGTAACTCTGTTTTTATGTTTTGAATACTGTAGTCAGTTTTGTTTTAGAACACTTGAATAATGTCAGCCCTAAGGCATAATTATCAACTTGATTAGCTGATTTACAGTTTATAAAGGTGGAGAACTGACCTCCGAACATTTATTGAGCTAACTGAATTGTAACGTTGTGGACGTGGTAATAAAAGACAAAAGATGAGAAACGCTCCATATATACTATATAAAAATAGCAGTCAGAAAGACTTAGTTTGTAGATTAGTTTCGTTTAGTTACATACATACATATATATATATATATATATATATATATATATATATATATATATATATATATATATGCTAGCATTGAGAGGCCAATCAAGTGGAGCAAATGGCAACTCAAGTCAGTGCTACCAACCGTCCATTCGACACAAATCAGACCGCACCAAAACTAGAGTCTTTCAGCAGATATTTTCACCAGATTTCACGACACGACTTTTGTCTTTGACTGTACGTCAACAGGATGCGGCTGGTTAATGTGTTCTTTCCATCTGCTCATTTTTTCTCCCTTCTCCACTAGTAATCTACCATTTTTATCTTTCACTCCCCAATTAACTTCCCTAATACCCTAACTCTCTTTACCTCTTTCCAGAACATTTTCTTACATTCCCTCCACTTTACACTCAAATTCCTTCCAGTCCTCATCTACTCTCTTCTTACTCTCTCTTACTAATCTTTTCACCTCTCTCTTCCTCTCTTCATATAACCCTCTCTTCTGTCTCTCAACTTCCTCCATGGCCCTGCTTCCATCCACTTTCTATATGCTTTTTTTTTTTTTTTTGTGCCACAGCCTGCCTCACCTCTTCATTCCACCATGCTGTTCCTTGCACCCCCCTTTTGTCTTCTCCTCACCCTAAACACTGCCTCACATGCTGAACAGGTATCTTCTGTAAATATCTTGAACACACCTTCCACGTTCCCCATCTACTCCAAATCGTATTTACCCAATCACTCCTCCACTTCTCTCTTACATATTTGCCTTTTTCCCATCCTCTTGTAACCTGTTCACCCTCTTTGTAAGAACTGCTTCCTCCTGACCTTCCCTTCTTCTATTCCTCCACTTCATTTCAACCTTGACTTTCACCACCACCAAGTGGTGGTCAGAAAGTCCACTCCCTCAACCGCTATATGCTCATGCATCCATTACACACTTTCTCATCCTATCATCCACACACACATAATCAATCATTGCCTTCCATTCAATCAGTTCACCACCCACCATTCTCATCGCTTGCCGTGTATAGCTGTGGATCATTTTGTGTCTGAAGAGGGTACTGGCCATCACCAACCCCCTGCAGCACAAAGGTCCACTAGCGCACTGCCATTCTTATCCACTTCTGCAGGCATACCCCACTCACCAACTACTCCATCCACTTTCACATTCCCTGTTTTTCCATTCATATCTCCTATCAAAAACACTCTCTCATTCCTTTCAAACTTTTCCATGCACGCTTTCACACTTGTCCAGAAATCTTCTTTCACTCTGCTTGCGTGATCTTGAGTTGTCACATACACACACCCAATCACCCACATTTGTAGTCCAACTTTCAGTCTTAACCACACAATTCTCGAGCCAACTGATCCATACTCTCTTATATTCTCCTTCCATCTCTTGCACATAACAATACACACCTCTTCTTTTGCCCTTTCATTCTCACCCACTCCCACACATATATCCCATCCATACCCCCATATTCTCACACTCTCACCTCTCTATGTAGTTTCAGTTAATCCACATGCAACCACTTTTGCACCCTGAAGCACCTGGATATGCTTTCTCTCTTTCACCTCATCATTTGCACCCCTTAAATTTCATATCCCAGTCCGTACCATGTCCTTTGTTCGATAGTTAGTCGTCATCTGTTGGTCAGTCCTGGTCCCAGGCTTCTTGTTCGTATTTTTAGTTAGTTGTTTCCCGGGGAGGGGCACTAACCCTCTGCCAACCCACTTGTCACGTAGAGAACACGTGTTGGTTAGTTATAAGGTTATTACCCGGCGTTTATTTCCTGGTTTACTGGAAATCATTTGGCTTGCCACTCAATGTAGAGCTACCTCAACACTGAGTACCGCTGCACTATATGTAAAGAAAAAAAGGCGTCAATGAATATCAATGCTTCTGCAAAATAACACTACTTTTTTCTATAAGTATCTCTCTGATAAAACACACACACACACACACACACACACACACACACACACACACACACACTCCAGTGAAGGTAATTTACAAAGTGCACTAGTCAGCTGAGTCACAATGAGACAAGTTTGCTGCATTCCAGTACTGATATGACTCACCACTGTGTTGTGTTCTAGTTATATTCTGGCTTATACAAAAAAATAACTTTTTCAGACATGGATATTTAATATTAAAAAGTGCTAAATTCAAACATATTATCATTGTGATATAGTATCCATTTGTAACTAGTTATATGGTGCAAAATGATTAAAAAAACAAAAAAAGGACTACAACTGGGAACTAAAAAAGGGTGTTTTGTGAAAAAAAAAAATGCTAAATTATGAAGAAGAATGGTTTTAAGTTTTTTAACTCGTCACCCAAAAATATACATAAATCACATGAAATAATCAAGACGATTGTTTCTGTGTATATTTGTGTAATCTGACACTTTTCACTTTCCAGCCCTGATATTGTCATCACTGACTCTAATATTGAATGTGACCTTGCGATGGTCACCAGAACTAAACTCTTCGCCAACCATAACATGACTTACTAATATTTCAAATGTGGCCAAAGCCTCATCTAATATGTCACCTCCTCATGCTGGACAGTTTATGAGCTAACGGAATGAACTTTCTTGCAAGTCAGGGCACAGGTTCAACCCTGTGTTTGATGACAGCGCCTCTTCTTATTTGGAAATCGTTAATTAGTGTTACCAAAATTACAGTATTTTGGGTGCTACATATTTAAGCAATTTTCTTGTAAATTTCACCATCAATTTTCCTAAACAGTGGTAGCATACGATAAATTTACCCAAACACTGTTTTGCTTCGGGGCTTATTTTTAAGCTGGCGATATACACTGTCGATGGTATTGACAGAGGGTTTAGGATTTAAGACTACATGAAGTTCTACCTCAGTGTAAAACAATACACACGTCCCAACTCAACTTCTCTCACTACTGAAAATGTTGTAACCTGGTATGTTGTACCCTGTAAAATATCTCGTTGTTTGGTGTTCAACCATGATCCAGTTACGCCTATTACATCGTAATCTTCAGCGATAACATGAGCCTTTAAATAGAAAAAATATATATATTCCGCAAATTACGTGCATTCACGAGAGGAATCTTTCTTGTTCTTGCCTCCATTATTCTGTCTGTAGTTCATGACTGCTACATTGACTAGTCTAAAAGCCTCGTAAAGAGTGTTTTTTTCCCCAGAGAAAGGCGTACAGCTTCATCCAAGAGACGACTAAGACGAGCGGAACCAACTGAGTTTAAATGGAGACCATCATGTGCAAACAAAGCTTTCTGCTTATAAGCTTGATTGGTGTTAATAAACTCAGTACCTTCGTACAAACAAAATGATACGATTATTATAGAGCCTTGTTATAAAAGACGATGCTTGCGGCAGTGATGGGAAGAACACCTGAAATGAGAATGACAATGTAAAAGAAGGAAGAAAGGAGAATGAGAGAGAAGGTAGGAAGGAGGTTGAGAGAGACGGTTGGCAGAGAAGTGAGAGGGGAGGGTGGGAGAGAACGGGGGAAGAAGGGTGAAAGAGAAAGTAAAAGGGAGAGTAGGGAAGAAGGTAGGAGGGAGGCTTTGAGGAAAGGGAGAAGGAAACGTTGGGAGAGAGGGGTGGAAGGAAGAGGGAGAGGGAGATGGTAGAGGGTAGGTAGGGAATGAATTGGTCGGGTGCAAAGTAAGGGAGGATGTGAGCGACGGTTGTAAGGAGGGTTGGAGGTAAGGGAGGGAGAGGGCTAGACGAGAAGGGAGGATGGGGGTTAGAGTGATCAGACATACGGAACAAAGGAGGAACGCAGGGAGTAGTGAAGCGATATGGGGATTGTTCTTAGTTTTTTTAGTTTCAGCTACAGCCTTGCTCGACAACATCTGTAAAACAACAGAAACATGATATTAACATTGGGAATTGTGAAATAAGATGTGATCCTGCATCTGATGATGATGGCTGCAGTATGTGATGCATTTTTTAAGTTGGACGTGGGGCCTCGTAAGTCTCGCAGTCCGAAAATTGGGTCTGGGCGAGTGAAGAGTTTATTGCTCCTAAGTAAAAAGAAAATATATAACCTCCGCCAGTACTGGTACTCCTGGGACCACTGAGAACCGCCTGTTCTTTGAGGGGCGACTTTTGGGGTCCAAGTCTGCCTAAAACCTATGAGCGTGGAAATGTACCACCGCACATTCTCTGTCACCCTATCCTCATCTCCTGGCCTGGGAGCATATTTCCGTTCTGTATGGATATTCGTCTCAATACCGCAGCCAGCCACCTCAGCCAAGCAGCCCTAGTGGGATAGGTTAAGTTTGGTTAGGTTAGGAGAGGTTGGGTCAAAATAGGTAATTTTGAGCGGGAAACACATTGAGCATATTTTGGAGAACAACCTATGATTAGCTTTGAAATGACCAGGCGAGCATCGTTCCTGGTTAAGGGTTCCCGATGGTGTGACAAATACACATACAGAACGGCAGTATGCGGCCCGGGGGCCGACAGCCCTGAAGTGTAGTCTCGTTCTGTCAAAACCTGGTCTTGATGGAGGTCCAGTACTATGCAAAATCTTTTCTTAGGTATCAGACTAACTGTGCATTTCCCCATTGGGGTAATATCGCCCAACTGCTGAAGAAAAACATTGCCAGTGCTCGGAGACTCACGCGGAAGTGAAGCCAACTAAGAAGGAGCTAGAGAGAACGGGAAGCAGCAGGAATATGAGTCTACAGTGTAGTGAAAGAGGGTAGGAAACATGGGAGCAAGTGAAAGGACGAGTCTACAGTGTAGTGAATGATGGTAGGAAACATGGGAGCAAGTGAAAGGAGAAAAGTGATGCGTGAGAAAAAGGAAATGAGAGGGAGAAATTGCTGGAAGAAGAAAGACACAGAACCAGTGAGGGAATGATGGAAGGAAGCAGTGTTGGAAGGCTTAAAAGAATGAGAAAATAAGAAATAAAGGAAGCCAGGTATGAAAGCAAGCCAGTATCTAAGTAATGTAAGTTAGTAACGACGACATGAACGAACGAAAAGCACGAGTAAGATTAGTGCCGGAAGGAAGAAGTATGCTTAATGATATGATGTGAAAGAGATGAAGCTCATTTTGGTTCCCCACACTCCATACCTTATCTTTGTGGTGTTGTATGAAAACCATCAGTGACGGAATGTTTATTTACTTTTTTTAAATTTTGCTTTATCATTGTTATTGTCAAGCGATTTTGATCCACAAAGTCGTCACCTTGGAGACGTAACTTCTATCTATCTGTCTATTGCCAGACGCCATAATCCCGTACGGGGTGGCCATTTGACTCTTGAGTTATTTGTTTTACAGGGAGGGGCACTAACCCTCCACCAACCCACTTGACACGTAGGGAGCACGTATGGTTTGGTTATATGGTTACCACCCAGTGTTGTAAATGGTTTCTTGGTTTGCAGGAAACCATTTGGCTTGTCACTCAATGTAAAGCCACCTGTAACGGAAGGAAAAGCATTAAGTAGTGACAGCAAAGATGGCGTATCTTGGTAGAGGTAATTCCCACACACCATATCAGTAAGCGGACAGTTTCTATTTTATCCATTCTAACTGAAGATGATTTTATCCAGCTGACGGGGTCCATTCTAAATGACGATGAGATACTCGGTGCATTTCAAAGCCAATATAAGGTAAAAAAAAAAATCACTGACACTATTATAAGGGCACAATATCTTTCAAGCACGCGCGCATGCACACGCACACACACACACACACACACACACACACACACACACACACACACACACACACACACACACACACACACACACACACACACACACGTCATTCAGTCCACTTTTTTTTTTTGCCTATATTTGCTTTCCCTTCATGGTTTTTTCAAATTTGAGGTCATTTTTTTGTTCGAAATGCTGGGGATATGGCCCTTATTAATTAGATCAGTTTTAGACATCCTTTCAAAGAAAAGTGAAATGGATGTACACATGAACACAAATTCTATTCTTTCTCTCTCTGAGGTGAATGTACTGTTATGAACCTCCAAACATGCAACCTATGGGTGACAGGGAAGTACAGTAACTCTCGAGCATACATATTAGTCTACAGAATGATAGTAACATAACAGCGAGGTACAAGAAAAGGTACCTAACGTTACATATAAATAATTTCACACATGTAATGGCAAACCAGATAAATATGTCATACATCCTAACATATTTGGGTCATGATTTACCATACTCTGGATCGTTCTGATTAGAAATGCAATGATGATGATGATAATCATCATGATGTACTTTTCTCTTACTCCCACTTATCTAATAATTGCCATCTCTCCACCGTGAATATTAGATTCTAGCAACAGATTAATACAAAAATATAATGCTAGTTACGAAGACGTGTCATGGTAAAGAAAGAGAGCCCATAGTTATGCCTTTTCTGCCACATTGTTCAGTTACATAATCTTCAAAAGGACTGATGATGGTGATGAAAAGAAAAATCAGAGCACCGTGAAAAAAAAAAAAAATCTTATTGTAAACTTTATTTAGACAGTATACCCAATAATAATCGCAAGCGCTGGGAGAGAAGGTTACGATAATGGAAATACACTTACCTGAGGGGCCGCTTTGGGACAGTTCTCGGGGTGAACCAATATTAAAGTTGCGTGTACTTCGCTTTCTCAGGATATGAAAGGACCAAAGGGAGAGGAATAATGTAAGGCGGATCCATCTCTAAAAACATTAGCTGGGATTACCTTTTATTTGTTACGAAGCGGTATTAGTATTCAATGATGCTGGTCTACAATATGATCCCAGTTTGATCTCAATTTCATAGCATGAATACTCGTAAATCATGTTGCTTTTATCTGTGCTGACAAATATAGCGCGAGATGTTAAAAGTACATCTTTAATACTACCGGTATCATTATTACCCAACGAGTTTATCATAAAGTAACAGTTCGAGGTGAGAGAGGGCGTATGTGTACGAAAACTTTAATTTTTCTGATGGCTCTTGGTGAACCTACAAAATTAAATTTGGTTGCTCTGTATGCCACGTAATAGGGAGTTTTCCGTAGCTATGCGCGAAAACGAAATAATAATACTCTCGACAAGGGTTTCACACACTTAAACGACATATGAATATTACTGGGATATTAGATTACAACGATATTGACGACGATGGCAGTCGGAGCTGATGTGAGCTTACCCATGTCTTAGTGATCTCCAGTTTCAGAAGTCGGTTATTAATCTTAGTGTGTCACCTACCACAGCATAAATTATTTTTAACCCCTGTAACTGAATTATCAGTTGCCTGTTCTTGCCCAGTTTTCTCATCCTTGGAACCTCAGAGACGGTCTCGTTGCCGAAACAGACGTGCAAGGATTAATTTAGAGGTACTTATAGCCGCAGGCTGTGCCGCTGATTGTCAAGCAGATTTATGGTTTCCTCCGTGATTTAGGTTACATTGAGTTAAGTAAGATCAAGTTCAGGTTATGTACAAGAGGTAGGCTGGGTTAAACTGTGTTATGCTGGTTAAGGTTAGGTTAGGCTTGGGAGCAAAGTGTTCAAAAATTGAATGGACTTATCTAGTACAAAGTATAAGTTATACGCGGCCCATATACAGTATAAGTAACTGCTGAAGGATATATATATATATATATATATATATATATATATATATATATATATATATATATATATATATAATGTCTATCTAAATCTATATCTGTCTATCTATCCATCTATCTATCTATATATATATATATAAGCCACAGAACGGAAAAATTCCCACAGCGCATATTATGGATGGCGTCTTGATGGGTTACCCTTGAAAATCTTCCATGGCGGCATGAATGGAAAATTGCAGTTTTTGAGATTCCTGTTTAAGCCTCTTAGAGGTGTGGTAAACTGGTAGATTAAGTTTACTTAAACTAGGTTATGTCCGGGCAGGCTAGAGGAGGCTAGATTACATTAGATAAGTTTAAATTAGGTTGGGTTTGTGCTGAATATTTAATAAATCAGGTTATGCAATCTTAGGTTAATTTATGTTAATATGTGACTTTGACTAGGTTCGTTTGCACGTATGATTCATTTGGAGGGCGTAAAAATACCTAGATATTCTTAATATTTCCTGGACCATTATTTTAAATGGCCAGTAGGCAACGTTTCTAGAGAATATTTCATTTTTGGTTATTTAAAGATAATTCTTGTACATAAATTTTTGTCGTTTTCTCGGGAATAAAAGTACTCATTAGGGAAAAATTCCACCAAGCATAATGCAGTTATAATTTGGAGTATAATCAAATGTTGTTCATTTGTGATTTTCCTTTATCTTCCACCGCCATGAAAATAAATCTGGTGAATGCAGGAAGGGGAAAGGGGCTACTGTAGTCTGTTATATTAGTAGGATTAGACACAGGCAGTGGTTGGCGTTTGGTAATGTTGGTTACATGTCGTAGTAAACTTGGGTAAAAGTTATATCATTGGCTATGGCAATACTATTACTGGTCATGGTAGAAATGGTGATGGTATTCGTCATGGAGGAGATGGTACTGTTGCTAGTGGTGGTAATGGTGAAAATAGTGGTGGTAACACCTGTTATAATGATGGTAATGATGATAGAAATAACGTTGGTACCACATACAGTAGTGGTACTACGTACAGAAGTGGTAAATATGTTGATAGGTGAGATGGGGCATGTCATAATAAAATTATGAGTGACATTCTCCCAATAATGGTAATGTTTGTGTTGGTGGTAATCGTGTTTCTTGTAATAATGTTGGTAATAGTGGTGGTAATGAATGTGGTATTGGTACAAGAATTCACCATTCTAAGAGTCTGGCAGAATGGCATTGTGAAAAGTCGAGTAATCGATACTAAAGTTCATGGTTTCGTGTAGTTTTGGTGCTTCATTCCAGAGTCTTGGTGGAATAAGCTTGAGTGAAGTTAGTCAGTCGACTAATAATAGCCTGTCAGGCTCATAGAGTGAATAACAGTGTACAACTCTAGACCCGAGACCATAAGGAGAGAGGGCAAATTAATGAAATTAGTGGCTAATATTAGTGGACATCGACAGTAGATCCAGTCGCTGGGCTTAAAGTGTGTTGTGTCAGCTGGAATGTAGGTTAGTCAGAGATCAACCCTCGATGGAGAAAAGTACTGGGCTGTAGCAGTTATGACGAATGGGGCAGGCCACCTAGTGATAGGGTGTGGTCTGGACAGACTAGGCTGTCGGTGCTGAGAGAGGTGCGGTACTGAGAAGCACGATGAAGCATTGCCCCGTTCCATTTTTCTCTGTTCTATTTTTTTTATTCTAGTACCATGGAGTAGTGAATCTAAGTGAAGTGCAAGATCAAGGACTAACAACGACTGGTGCTCTTATGTCCTGTGAATATTTGTAGATTTTAAAATATTACTTTCATGAAATGTCTTATGAATATTTTTGAAGTGATAAGTAATTGACACTATGTAACTGTGTCCTGAAGAAAATAAGAGACTCATGTAGGAAATTTACTGTTGGTTTGGTGTTCGTGAAAATGGACCTGTCTTTGTGCAGTTAGTTCATTTTTATCTTTTAGTTTTCATTCGCTTAGGTAATGTATTTTTTTTATTGCCATATTCAAAATGTCGCTATGTCTGTGTATGTTTTCCTTGGTCCTCCCTGGTTACTTACTCAGTATTTCTTTACGTTTTATTGCTGTTGGTCTCACTTTGACAAAGAACCTTACATACAGTAGTGGTAAAAAATGTTGATAGATGAGGTGGAGAATGTCATAATAAAGTTATAGTAAGGGAATGTGAGCTCAACGGCTTCTCCCTGAAACCTACACCCAGATTTTAAATACATTCATACGAACTTTTCTGAACATACACTCTTCCTGGGCTGTGTGCTTGTGTATGTCTGTTAGTGTGTGTATCTGTGTGTGCGTAATTCTGTGTGTTTGCGTTGTGTGTGTTTCTGTGTGTGTGTGTGTGTGTGTGTGTGTGTGTGTGTGTGTGTGTGTGTGTGTGTGTGTGTGTGTGTGTGTGTGTGTGTGTGTGTGTGTGTGTGTGTGTGTGTGTGTGTGTGTGTGTTTATGTGTGTTTGTGTTTCTGTGAGTGGCTAAGTGTGTATGTGTCTGTATGTTTGCTTATGTGCGTGCAATTGTGAATGTTTGTGTATTTTTTAGTTTGTTTTTGGATCTGTCTATGAGTGTGTGTGCTTGTGTGTGGATTTGTTTGTCTTCGTGTGGGACTGTATGTGTATGCTTGTGTGTGTTTGAGTGTGTCTGAGTATGCTAGTGTGTTTGTGTGTGTGCTTTTGTATGTGTGTTTGTGTGTGTTTTGGTGTGTTTAAGTGTGTGTTTGTGCGTCTGTGTGTTTGTTTGAATGTTTCTGAGTTTGTGTGTGTTTTGTGCGTCTTTGTGTGTTTACTTGTGTTTTTTATCAGTGTCAGTGAGTGTTTGTGCGTGTTTGTGTGTCTATATATGTGTGCGTATGTCTGCGTGTTTGTGTGTCTACATATGTGTGCATATGTCTCTCTGTGTTTGTGTGTCTATGTGTCTGTGTTATTGGCTGTGTGTTTGTCTGTGTCTACATGAGTATGCATGTGTGTGTTCATATGTGTCTGTGTGTGTATGCTTGTGTGTTTTTGTGTGCGTATGCGTGTGTGTCTGTGTGTGTATGTGTTGTATCTGAAGGTTTGTGTCTGTGTGGCTGCGTGTCTGCATACTTTTTTTTTTTTTTGACCCAGTTTGTTGTGAGTGTTTGTGTGAGTACTTCTGTTTGAGTGTGTGTTTGCGTGTGTGTTGGAGTGTGTGCTTGTGTGTCTGACTTTTTATGTGTGTCTTTGTGTGAATTTACATGTTTATTTGTGTATGTGTTTGTGTTTGTTTATGTGTATGTTTGTGTGCCTTTTTGTGTGTTTTTGTGTATGTTTTTCTGGATGAATGTTTGTGTTTCTGCGTGCATTGTGTGTGTCTGTGTGTTTGTATGCCTTTTTTGTGTCTGTGTGTGCTTCTGTGTGTTTGCATGTGTTTATTTGTGTTCGTGCCTACGTGTCTTTTTGTTTATGTTTGTTTGTGTATGCTTGAATGTGTTTGAGTTGTGATTAGTGTGTGTTTGTATGTTTAGCTATTGTGTGTTTGTGTGTATGATTGTGCGTGTGTTTGTGTTTGTCTTTCTGGGTTTGTGTTTGAGTCTGGGTTTGTGTGAGTCTGTATGTGCTTCTGTGTGTTTGTGTACGAATTTGTATGTGTTTCTATGTGATTGTGTCTGTGTGATGGTTTTTGTGTAGTGTGTGTGTGTGTGTGTGTGTGTGTGTGTGTGTGTGTGTGTGTGTGTGTGTGTGTGTGTGTGTGTGTGTGTGTGTGTATGTGTGTATTAGTGCTTTTGTCTCCGTGTTTGTGTGTCATCGTGTGCTTCTCTGTGTATTTGTTGATGTTCATGTGTGTGTTTGTGTGTGTTCATGTGTATCTGTGTGTTTTTGTGTGTGTTTGTGTGTTTTCCTTTTACGTCCTTTTGGTATCTCCTTACGTGTGTGTTTGTGTGTTTCTTTGCATCTTTGCGTCTGTTGCGTCTGTGTGTTTGTGTTCGAGTATGCATGTTTGTGTTTAGGTGTCTCTTTTGTGTGTTTAGTGTTCCTGTGGTTTTGTATGTGTGCTTTTATTTGTGTGTGTGTGCTTCTGTTTTGTGTTCGTGTGCTTTTGTGTGTTTCTGTGTGCAGTTTTATTTCTTTGTGTGTTTATTTGTGTTTGTGTGTGGTTGTGTTTGTTAGTGTGTGTGTGTGTGTGTGTGTGTGTGTGTGTGTGTGTGTGTGTGTGTGTGTGTGTGTGTGTGTGTGTGTGTGTGTGTGTGTATTCATGTGTTTCTCAGTAGGTGTACTGGCGTGTATGTTTGTCTTTACGTTTTTCTGTGCGCATTTGTGTGTGTTTGTGTGTGCTTGTGTAGGTATAGAAGTCGGTCAAAAAGAAGTGGCACATACGTGGAAGATGATATAGCTAGTGTCATCATATATCGGAATAGCAAATGTCATTATAGCCTATTCATTGTATATCACAGATTATTGTTATACCTCATAAGTGAATACGCAGAGACACGTTTATTGGAAGACAATGTTTGTGAGCGCGTGCATGCGTGTGTGTGTGTGTGTGTGTGTGTGTGTGTGTGTGTGTGTGTGTGTGTGTGTGTGTGTGTGTGTGTGTGTGTGTGTGTGTGTGTGTGTGTGTGTGTGTGTGTGTGTGTGTGTGTGTGTGTGTGTGTGTGTGTGTGTGAGTCAAAATTCATATCACTCTAATAAATGAAGAAAGGTAGATGACATTTTCATTTATTTCTATAAATACAAAATAATATAAAGCAGGTGGATGACATTTTCATTTATTTCGATAATAACAAAATAATATAAAGCTCGTTGGAACTTACTGTTGTTCTAATATTTAGTGTACTTATGACTGCTGCCACGTAGTACACACAAAGATGGATGTGTTATTTGTCGATGGAGGTTGTAGTGAGAACGTGCTGAACTTTTCATTTGTGATGAAACAGTCAATCATGGAACTTGACCACGAATTTGACAGTGGCAATGTTTTATTAAGTATCAATCGTCTGTCTTGAAAATGCATTAGATTCTTACATTTTGTCATTGCAATGAAAGGGTCAAACGATTGCTTTTATTTCGAAAAGATTTTGTGATCTGAATAAACCGTGTGAAATTAGGAAGAACTAAGAAATCAGGTTCACCCATACACAAGTATACATCCGAGAGACAATTGTCCACTTAATACCACTAAGGTAAAGGTGACTGGTCACCACTGCTGTAAATGTCTGAACTGAACTGAGATTCTAATAAAGTGTCAGTACAGGACTGGAATGAGTTATTTGTATTTGGACTCATGTTTCCATAACTTGGAGCAGTAAATGAGTGGATTATATTTGGGTGCTATCTCTCTATCTATCTATATACGTAGGCTGCTTCCCCCAAGGAAAGGGAGGTAGCCGAGACAGGACGACACACTCTCCATTTACTCATCCATTCAAAGACATTCATTCACATCTTAGCCCCAAAGGGGAGAACGGACAGATCCTCACCGCACCACACCGCACAAGGGTCAACTGCTCAATGCAATCAGTGACATCCGCAGCAGGGCCCGACAGCAGAACTGGTTTACCCCTGCCACATCATAACAGACCCATCCCCTTACCCGCACCTGACCTGACTAGCTGATCAGACCAAATGCGGGAGAATATCCTCTCAGGGCTGCGTCATCACTTATTCATTCACAATTTCTCTCCATTTATTTCTGTCACGCACAGCCACTCTTCCTTGCTCAACAGACATCCCTCTCACATCCAGCGCTCTCTTCACACTGTCCATCCATCCTATTCGTGGTCTTCCTCTCAGCCTTACACCTCTCACATCAGATCTAGTTATCTTTTTCACCAATCGCTCATTATCCATTCTCTCCATATGCCCAAACCATCGCAACACCATCTGCTCAACTCTACCAGCCATCTCCCGAACAATTCCAGTTCTCCTTCGCACTTCATCATTTTGCACCCGATCCATACGCTTCACTCCACACATACTCCTCAGACACCTCATCTCCATTACATTCAAACTTTTCCTCTCTGCTACACCCATATTCCATGTTTCAGCCCCATATAATGCAGTCGGTACCACAACACCCTCATACAGCCTTCTCTTTACATCCATTCTAAGCGAACGACATTTAAACACTTTTTTCATTCCTCCCAGCACCTTTCCTACTTCATTTATTCTAAACTTCACTTCTGCATCTATTCTTCCATCCACAGCAACATGTGACCCTAGATATTTAAAACAATCTACCTCCTCAAGCAACTCACCATTCAAAACTATATTCATCCCCCTACCATCAATCAACCTCGTACACTTCATCACTTTACTCTTATTCTCATTTACTTTCAAATTCCTCCTTTCACACACCCTTCCAAACTCCTCTACCAACTGTCTAAATCTCTCCTCTGAATCAGTCACCAGTGCAGTATCATCTGCAAACAGCAGCTGCTTCAGATTCCAATCTCCACCATCAACATTTACCAGACTCAGACCACCTAAAACTCTTGCATTCACCTCCCTTACAACACCATCCATGTAAATATTAAACAACCAAGGCGACATCACACATCCCTGTCGCAGCCCCACTCTCATGGGAAACCAATCACTCACAGCATTTCCCACTCTTACACATGCTCTACTATTTACATAAAAACTTTTCACCCCTTTTAGTAACCTACCATCAAGTCCATACAATCTTAAAACAGTCCACAAAGCCTCCCTATCAATTCTATCATACGCTTTCTCTAAATCCATAAATGCCCAAAACACATCCTTGCCTTTCGCTAAATACTTTTCACACACATATCTTACAGCAAACACCTGATCAACGCATCCCCTCCCTCTCCTAAAGCCACACTGCTCATCACTAATCACTCCCTCTGTACCCTCTCTAACTCTCATAATTAACACTCTACCATACACCTTACCTACAACACTCAACAGACTTATACCCCTAAAGCTAGTACATTCATACTTATCACCCTTTCCTTTATACAACGGGACCACACAAGCACTTGCCCAGTCAATTGGCACCATACCTTTCTCAAAGCACACATTCAACAATCTTACTAACCAGTCAACAATAGTCACTCCACCACCCTTCAGGCATTCCACAGCACACCCATCCATACCTGCAGCTTTCCCTGCTTTCATCTCCTTTACTGCCTTCTCCACTTCCTCCTTCGTGATCAAAGAATCATTCAACTCTCCCAACACATTTATTCCTTGCACCCTTCCATCCGCCACAATCTCAGCCACCCTTTCCTCCTCTACATTTAACAATCTTTCAAAATACTCTGCCCATCTCTTCCTTACTGCATCCATCTCAATTAACATCCTTCCATCCTCTGCTTTTACTCGTTCTTCCCTCCCAGACTCTCCCTTTCGCACTCTTTTCACGTCCTTCCAAAACATTTTCTTATTCTGTTGAAAATTCTCTGACAGCCGCCTACCCCACCTCTCATCTGCTGCCACTTTAGCATCACGCACAGCCCTTCTCGCTCTATTCCTCTTTTCCTTATACCTTTCATATGACATCTCATCCTTCCTCTGCAGCCACACTTCATATGCACGTCACTTCTCAGCCACAGCCATACTTACTTCCTCGCACCACCATTCACTTCCTTTTCTTACACCACCACCCACACGTCTCACACCACACATCTCTTCTGCATGCCCCACCACAGCACTCTTAAACAACTGCCATTCCTCCTCCACGCTGCCATTTTCCCGATCTTTCACTGCGTTCCACTCATCTTTCAATTTCTCCTGATACTCTATCTTTTTCTCTCTTTTATCCAACTCACTCACTTTCAAAACCTCCCTGCCACACCTAACCCTCCTAGCTCTCACCCATCTCTTTCCTACTCTTAACTTTCCCTCCACCAGGTAGGTCAGACATACCTCCACCCTCCCCTCTCAGAACTCTCACATCCAACAATCTTCCTATTACATTCCTAGACACAACCACATAGTCCACCAAAGCTCTATCAACAACCCTTCCACCCTCCTGTCTCACCCATGTATACTTATAAATATCTTTCTTCTCAAACAGCGTATTCCCAATCACCATCTCTCGCTCAACACACATCGCTATTATTCGTTCCCCATTTTCATTTCTTCCAGGCACACCATGCATACCAACTACGCCTTCAACTGCTACATTTCCCACTCTAGCATTCAGATCTCCCATCATTACCACATTCACATTCGCTCCAAAACTCTGCAGACACACATCAACATCATTCCAGAAAGACTCCCTCTCTTGTTCATCCCTTTCACTACCAGGCCCATATGCACTCACAAACACCCACAACTCACGTTCAAATTTCGCTTTCACCCACATCAGTCTCGATTACACCTCTTTCCATTCAATCACACATTGCTGTACTTCCGGACTCACTAACAAGGCCACACCTTCTCTTGCCCTTCCTCTATCAACACCTGACAATCTTCCATTCACACTTCCAAACATAGACTCACCCTTCCCTTTCATCTTCGTTTCACTCAAAGCTAACACATCCAACTTTCTTCTCACAAACATTCTCCCAATCTCCTCCCTTTTAGCCTCAATCGTACTACATCCACGCACATTCATAGACCCAATCTTCAGGGTACGGGGATAACGCCATCCCCCATCCCTTTCTCTGGCCTGTCTCTTTTTAGGAACTAAAAAACAGAGGAGGGGGTCCCTAGTCCCCTCACCCCGCCCCTTTTAGTCGCCTTTTACGACACGCAGGGAATACGGTGGCAGTATTCTTCCTAACACAACCTGGCCGCAGAGTAGTAGTACCACCCCATAGTGCGGCCAGGTTGTGTCCCCCCCGCCACAGTCTATCTATCTATCTATCTATTGCCAGACGCCTCAATCCCGTTCGGGGTGGCCACAAACAAATCGCCTCCACGTCGCCCTGTCCCCATCCATTTCACTGCCCCGCTCCCAACTCACGCTCCCCTCTCTCATGTACCTCTCCACCCCTTCCCTCCATCTCATCCTCGGCCTCCCCCTCCCTCTTCCCCCCTCCACCTCACTCACATACACTCTCTTCGTCAGTCTTTCACCCTTCAGCCTCTTCACATGGCCAAACCACCTCAGTGTATTCCTCCTAACGCTTCCTATCACATCCACATCCACACCACAACGCTCCTTTATATCCTCATTCGTCAGCCTGTCTCTCCATGTGTACTATAAAAAGAATTGACTATGCAAATTTGTGTGTCGGGGAAGGGGAGAGGGTTACTGAAAAGAGAAAAGAAGGAACTCGTGAGAGAGAGGATTTCGAGAGAAAATGGCCCCAGTTGAAAACGGCCTTCACCAAAACTTAAACCAAAACGGTTCCACTCTATGACCAAAACGGCCCCACCCTATGACCTCTCCTTGTATTCGTATTTTGTGCATACTGCAGTGTTGCCGCTTAAACCAAAACCTAACCTAACATAACGTAACGTAACGTAACGTAACGTAACGTAACCTAATCTAACCTAACCTAACCTAATAATAGCAGATCATATCTGTGAGATCAAACTGGCCCTGTGGTCTGAACTTGTCAATGAGGGGGCACATATATGAACATCTGCTGTAGAAGAGTTTTAAATTAGGTCATAGGGTGGGGCCGTTTTGGTCATAGGGTGGGTCCGTTTTGGTCATAGGGTGGGGCCGTTTTGGTCATAGGGTGGGGCCGTTTTCAATAAGGGCCGTTTTCTCCTGCTTCGAGAGAGAGCACACCCTCTGTTTACAAATTGTCTGAGTAGAACATTTGCTTTCTCTTGTACCCTTGACCTTCGATTGGTTGTTCTCAAAATAAAATTATTTATCCTTGCCCGACTTTTATCCCCTCTGCCATGCTTTGTCCAGATAGGATCAAAACTGTCTGAGATAACTTTGTCAGCGACCATTGTCTTTGGCATTACCCTGTGACATTTAACTCTGTGTGACTGCTTTCAAAATCTATCTATCTATTGCTGGACGCCATAATCACGTAAAGGATGGCCACAAACAAATCACCTTTATGTCGCTCAGTCCACCACTATTTCATTGCCCTCCTCCCATCTCATCTCCCCCCTCTCTTATATAGCTCTACTCTCCATCCCTCCATCTCATCCTCGGCCTCCCCTTCCCTGTCCCCCCTCCACCTCAA
Source organism: Coenobita brevimanus (assembly GCF_032717465.1). Classification (NCBI taxonomy): domain Eukaryota; kingdom Metazoa; phylum Arthropoda; class Malacostraca; order Decapoda; family Coenobitidae; genus Coenobita; species Coenobita brevimanus. The sequence goes on from NC_136956.1 coordinate 12,093,782, forward strand.
CACATACACTCTCCTCGTTTGTCTCTCGCTCTCCGTCCTCCCCACATGGATTAAAAAAAAAAAATCGCATCCCTTTAACCATTTCTTTCCGCAAAGTTTGGCTCACGTTGGATAAATGTTCTTTAAACTGTCTGTTCCAAATGACACTAACCTTTGACAGGCTATATTGTTTTTTAAAAGCAATAGAATAACCTATTGGGTGACTGTCAACTCTTCCATCAACTTTGGCTCACATCCGATCTAAACTATTTTAGTAATTCTGCTCAGGCGCAGATACACGGGTTGAACTTTGTCCTTACAGTGTGATCTTTGCCTTTGATTGGTTGTTCTCAAAAATGATTTTTTTTTTTTATCCTAATCTTTCCTCAATGTTTCGATGAAATTGAAAAAAAAAGATTGGTCTTGATTACCTTGCTAAATCACACTCTGATTTAGCTCTGTAACACTGACCTTTTATCTATTGTTCAAAAATACAGTGGGTTAACCCCTTGGCTGGCACTAAACCCGTCCACCCACGTTGATTAAAATCGGGTAAAAACTGCTTTCAGGTCTCTCTCTCTCTCTCTCTCTCTCTCTCTCTCTCTCTCTCTCTCTCACACACACACACACACACACACACACACACACACACACACACACACACACACACACACACACACGCAGACGGACACGCACACACAGCTCGCACACGCACACACCCCTCGCTGGCGCAGTGGAAACGTTCTCGCTTGCCATCTGGTAGACGGGAGTTCGCGCCTCGCTCAGGTTGCAAAAAGTTTCACTGACGAAGTGGGTGGTTACTGTCCCCCTTGAGCAAGGGGACGGGTGTGTGGGTGTGTGAAGGTCACAGCCTTGCCCTTAGATCGGACTATATGAGCTCTCAGCTCCCTTCCGAGAGGGTAAAATGCTGACGATCACGACCATCAAGTGATCCTGACCGACCCGGTGAATTACACACACACACACACACACACACACGCACGCGCGTCCAGTCATAACACCTCCTCTAGCTTTGCAACTGCGGGACTGATAACAAAATACAAGTATCTTCTTTAAATTTAATATCAGGTGCAAAGTCGAAAGACTCACGTACATCTAATATGTCTAACTGTATATTTCCAAGGACATTATATACTCGTACTTATCTACCTATACTTGTCCATGTACCTATCTACCAATCTATGTACGTTATATATATATATATATATATATATATATATATATATATATATATATATATATATATATATATATATATATATATATATATATATATATATACAGTATATATATATATATAGTTATGAGTAAAAGATGGAAGAGGAGCATAAGACAGTATGGATCAGTTGGGTCAAGGATTGTGTGGGTAAAGTTGAAAGTTGGAATACAAATGTGGGCGATTGTGTGTGTGTATGCACCAACGCAAGATCGTGCTAGAAGAGTGAGAGAAGAGTTCTGGACAAATGTGGAAGTGTGCATGGAAAAGTTTGGAAGCAATGAGAGAGTGATTTTGATTGGTGATATGAATGGTAAAGTTGGGAATGTGAAGGTGGATGGAATAGTTGGTGAGTGGGGTGTGCCTGCTGAGATAGATGAGAATAGGTGTGCGTTAGTGGACATTTGTGCTGGGAGGGGGTTGGTGATAGCCAATACCCTCTTCAGGCATAAAATGATCCACAGGTATACATGGCGAGTGATGAGAAGGGTGGGTGGTGAACTGAATGAAAGGAAGGCAATGATTGATTATGTATGTGTGGATGAAAGGATGCGAAGATGTGTAATGGATGCAAGAGTGTATAGAGGTTGGGGTAGTGGACTTTCTGACCACTACTTGGTGGTGGCCAGAATTAGAATGCAAGTAAGATGGACGAATAGAAGAAGGGAAGGACGAGAGGAAGGAGTAGTTGCAAGGAGAGTGGAAAGGTTACAAGAGGATGAGAAAAAGGCAGAGTATAAGAGAGAAGTGGAGGAACGATTGGGCAAATATGAATTAGAGCAGATGGGAGACGTGGAAGGTGTGTGTAAGATATTTACAGAAGAAATATGTGCAGCATGTGATGTGGTGTGTGGAAGGAAGAGAAGACGGAGGAGGGTGCAAGGAACAGCGTGGTGGACTGAAGAGGTGAAACAGGCAGTGGCACAAAAGAAGAAAGCATACAATGAATGGATGAGAAATAGGGGCGTGGAAGAGGTTGAGAGGCGGAAGAGAGAGTTATATGTGGAAAGAAAGAGAGAGGTGAAAAGATTAGTAAGAGAGAAAGAAGAGAGTGGATGAGGAATTTGGAAGGAATTTGAGTGTAAAGTGGAGGGACTGTAAGAAAATGTTCAGGAGAGAAGTGAAAAGAGTAAGACAGGGTGGAAGTGAAGTTAACAGGGGAGTTAAAAAGTGAACAGATGGAGAGAACACTTTAAGGAAATGTTGAACGTAGAGGATGGAAGTAATGAGAGTATAAGTGGCTGGGGAATGGCTGGGAGAAGGAGGGAGGTGAGAAGACAGGAAGAAATCAGTAGGATAGAAGTTGTGGAAGCAATGAAGAAAGTTAAATCGGGGAAAGCCCCAGGAATTGATGGAGTGTGTGGTGAAATGCTGGAGCATGGGGAAGAGATAGTAGTAGAATGGATGTGGAAGATGTGCAGATTGGCCTGGGAGGAAGGTAGAGTCCCGGAGGATTGGAAGTCAGATATAATTATTCCCTTGTACAAGGGAAAAGGAGAAAAAAGTGTGTGGTAATCATAGGGGCATTTGTCTTCTTAGTATAATAGGAAAAGTGTATGGTAGGATACTTATAGACAGAGTTAGAGAAAGAACAGAGAAATTAGTTGGAGAAGAACAGGGAGGCTTTAGGAAGGGAAGAGGTTGTGTAGATCAAATATTCATTCTTAGATCTTTAGTGGAAAACTTTCTAGAGAAGGGAAAGAAGTTGTATGCGGCTTTCATGGATTTGGAGAAAGCATATGACAGGGTGGATAGACAAGGATTGTGGAAAGTGTTAAGAATATATGGAGTAGATGGGAAGTTGTTGAATGCTGTGAAGAGTATATACGATGGTGCGAAGGCTGCAGTGCGTGTGGATGGTGAACTAAGTGAATTTTTCCCTTTGAAAGTTGGTTTGAAACGGGGAGTGTCATGTCTCCATGGTTGTTCAATCTGTAAATGGTTGGGGTAATAAAAGAGGTACAAGGTAGGGTAGTGGATGTTGGAGTTGCCCTGGTGAGAGAGGATAGTGTTTGGAAACTCCCTGTACTGTTGTTTGCAGATTATACTGTGTTGTTGGGTGAAAACGAAGGGGAGCTGCGAGGCTTGGTGGATGAGTTTGAAAGAGTGTGTAAGAAACGGAATCTAAAGGTGAATGTAGGGAAGAGTAAAATGATGGTCTTTGAGAGAGGTGAAGTTAGTGAATGTACAGCGAGGTTGGATGGTGAGGAACTGGAAAATGTGAGTACGTTTAAGTACTTGGGTAGTGTGATGAGTAAGGATGGAGGTTTGGAGGGTGAAGTGCTTGAAAGGGTACAGCAGGGAAGAAAAGTTGCTGGTTCTTTGAAAGCAGTGATAAGAAACAGGGAAGTGAGCATGGAAGTGAAAAAGTTACTACATGACAGTATTGTGATACCAACTCTAACATACGGAAGTAAAGCTTGGACATTGTTGGAAGGGCACAAGTCAAGAGTGAGAGCAGTGGAAATGAGTTATTTAAGAGGAGCCTGTGGAGTCACGTGGAGAGACAGGCTGACGAATGAGGATATAAAGGAGCGTTGTGGTGTGGATATGGATGTGATAGGAAGCGTTATGAGGAACACACTGAGGTGGTTTGGCCATGTGGAGAGGATGGAGGGTGAAAGACTGACGAAGAGAGTGTATGTGAGTGAGGTGGAGGGGGGAAGAGGGAGGGGGAGGCCGAGGATGAGATGAAGGGATGGGGTGGAGAGGTATATGAGAGAGGGGTGTGAGTTGGGAGCAGGGCAGTGAAATGGCGGGGGACAGGGCGACTTGGAGGCGATTTGTTTGTGGCCACCCCAAACGGGATTAGGCGTCTGGCAAGATATATATATATATATATATATCTATCTATATCTATATCTATATCTATTTATATCTATCTATCTATGTATATATTTAATCTATCTATATCTATATCTATATCTATCTATCTATCTATATTTATATATATTTATATCTATCTATCTATCTATATTATATCATCGTGCCATTCACTGTTTTGACACCTGTCCTGCCCCTTCCCTTTGCACCTGTCTTGCCCTGCCCCATTGCATCTGCCCTGCCCGGTCTCATTACACCTGCCCTGGCCTTTCAAATTAATCCTGGCTACCCTGTTCAGTACACCTGATATGCCCTGTTTTCTTACACCTGCCCTGTCCTGTCATAGCAGACCTTTTCTTTTATCCAAGGAAGAAGGAACGGAAGGCCAGGGGCCCACAAATTTTCCCTTAAAGAAAAAAAACGCAGAATAACAGAGAACCAAATTCAAGATCCATACAATTTCGGGATGCCTGGACACACTGCATCTGAAAGACTGGAGATCTTAGGCGGTAGGAAACACAGACAGAGGATGACAGTTCCAGAGTTGATCAGTTTCATATATGAAGGACTGGGAGTCACGGTTAACTCTTGTTTTAGAGAGCTGGCCAGAAAAGGATGAGAATTCGTTGCTAGTCAGGTGCTACCCGCCCACTGTAGTGGTGGAGGGATGCTAACAGAGTTCAGAGGAGCAGTGACCATTGAAGTAGCGATGGAAAAGAGAAAAAGATGCAACAGTGACGTGAAGAGACAGGTTGAAGGAAGCCAGTAAGAGGAGGTGAGTTAATGAAACGGAAAGCCTTTGACTCCACCTTGTTGAGAAGAGCTTTTCGTGAAACCCGTGTATAAAGTCAACAACTGTGAAGGGGTAAAGAAGGTACAGAGTCGGCTAGCACACCTAATCTCTTGGAAGCTGATTTTACAAGAGAGGCAATATGATCTTTCCAGGATAAATCCCGAGAGAATGAAACCCAAGGGATGCTTAAAGATGATGCAGGATTAAGTTGGATATTGTTAAAAATTAGAGGGTACTCCTGTGGAATATTTTGTCTGGTTGATGCACTAACAACATCAAAATTACTTTTACTCCAGTCAGAGATATAAGCCATGTCAGACATTAGGTATGTCAGAGTCTCATTTATTGTTTGTTGAAGTAACTGCTGAGATGGGCATTGCAGGAAGCGATGGAAAGGTGACGGGTGGAGTCATCACCGTAAGAGTGGGCAGGGCTAAATGTACAGCTTAGAAGGTCATTGATGGATAAAAGGAAGAGAGTTGGTGATAGGACAGAGCCATGAGGAACACCACTACTGATAGCACTAGGAGAGGAACGGTGGCCGTCTACAACAGCAGCTATAGAACGACCAGAAAGGACGCTAGAGGCGAAGGCACAGATAGAAACCGTAGGAGCGCAGTTTGGAAATTAAAAATTTATGCCAGACTCGATCGAAAACCTTTGAGATGCCAAAGACCGGAAGGAGGATGAGGATGACCAGGAGTCAGAAAGGTAGGTGAGAAGATCGCCAGTGGCGTATCCCTGGTGGAACCCATACTAACGGTCAGGAAGATGACTGCAATAGGAGAGATTCTTTAACATTTTTTAATGAATAGACTTGAAAACTTTTGAAACACAGGATGTTAAAGCAATTGGCAATAGTTAGAGGGTTGGGAATGGTCACCCTCCTTTGGAACAGGCTGAATGAGAGCAAACTTCCAGCATGAAGGAAAGATACAAGTTGACAGAAGAAGGCAAAAGAGCTTACCTAGGCAGGGCTTAAGCACGGAACCACAGCTCTTGAGGACAACAGGAGGGGCCTCCATCAGGTTCATATGCCTTGCAAGTACTGCGGCCAGTGATGGCAGAAAATATAGCAACTGAAGAAATTTTAATGTGAGCCATGAGGATGTCAGAGGTTGGAAGTGATGGAGGAACAGCACCGGAATCATGTAAGGTGGAACTGGAGGAAAGAGTCCGAGCGAAGAATTCTGTTTTATTAGTAGAAAAAATAGCTACAAAGACACCAGAGTGCAAAAGAAGGGGGAAGGATGATGAGGTAAAGTTATTAAAAACCTTTTGGCATGGTGCCAGAAGGAGGGGAAAGAATTTGAGTTGGAAAGTTCAGATAATTGATTATGAATGAAATTATTGTTAAAAGAGAGAACAGACTCAGCACGATTCCGGGCAGAAACATAAAATAGATGAGATCAGGGTTGGGTTGGCTCCAGTACGTTTTGTTGGCCTTCTCGTTGTTGTGAACAGCATTAGAACAAGCATCATTTAACCAAGTTTTATGTATTTATATATTTATTGCATTAGTCACTGGATATGAGAAAGGAATGTGTGCTTTCATGTCCAAAAGAATAACCTGCGTAATGTGCAAGGCATACTCAGATGGCTCTTGGCCATGGAAGCAATAATCACTCCAATAAAAAATCAGAGAAGTACTGCCTGAGGGTTTCTCAATCAGCAGCTCCAAAGTGCCATAACCGTCGCTTCTTGGGAGGGACCACAGGCCTTACTGGAGCGATGGGACAGGTTAAAGTGGTAATGTTATAATTGAAGGAGCCCAAAGGAGAGGAAAGATTAACGGTATAAGCAGAGGGATTAGTTGTAAGGAAGAGGTCAAGTATGTTGGAAATCTCTCCAAGGCGGTCAGGGATACGGGTCGGGTGCTGTAGGAGCTGCTCTAGGTCATTAAGGATTGAAAAGATGTAGGCTTATTCATAAGGTGGATCAGTGAAAGGAGAGCCAAAGTGGTGGTGAACATTGATATCTCCTAGAACTGAGATTTCAGAGAAAAGAGAAATTGATGGGATGTGTCCCATCTTAGAAGTAAGATAGTCGAAGAATTTTTCATAGTCAGTAGAATGAAGGGAGAAGTAAACAGCACAGATATTATTAGCCAGATAATGATAGGAAAGCCGAAGCCAGAGAGTAGAGATTATAGAAGATGCAAATTCAGGAACACGAGAGCAAAATATGTTGTTGTGCACATATATACAACAGCCGCCTTTTGCCTTGAAATGAGTATAAAGTAGGAGGATACACAGAAGGGTTTGCTATCATTCGTCTCAGACAATTGAGCCCTGCTCTACAGTACTGCAACACTACACGTGCCCTTTCCTATCCCACCATCATTGCCGATTATGGGAGAGAGAGAGAGAGAGAGATTTCAAGCAGGCATTATGACTGGGATGACAATATATCAAAGGCAGGTGAGATAACAGCAATAACACTTCCATAACCTTAAGTCTGCCTCGCCACCACACTCTCACGCTGCCCTTCATCATAGCACACTGACTAAACGAAAGTAAATAAATAATTAATTAAATAAATAATTAAATAAGAAGTGACACGTTAAAAAAAAGGTCAATGTGAGACATAACTTCACTTCAGGTCTGCAAGGAGAGTAGTTTCCTGTGCTCTCTCTCTCTCTCTCTCTCTCTCTCTCTCTCTCTCTCTCCGGAAACGGTCCAGAAACTGCACACATTACAGCATGTGCTGAGCTAACCAAAGGGGCCGTGAAACTCATGTATGTACTACAATCCTATGTGTGTGTGTGTGTGTGTGTGTGTGTGTGTGTGTGTGTGTGTGTGTGCTCATATGTATGTGCATTTTAGCGCAGCAGAAACTGGAAATATGATTTCGATGAACCTTTGAATAATGATTGGAAATGGGTCACAGATGGTACTGTTTCAGTTTCACGTAATGTGAATTTTTTTCAGGGGATGTTTTGACCTCAAATAATCGTCCTCATATGTGTTACATTACGTAGAAAATTCTGCGGGGCATTTCTGTGAAGTAATCCGATTGTTCTTTGATAACAATTGGCCAAAGGCCAGGGTCGAATCACTATGTCAAATGTTGACCAGTTCAGGTCAGATTTGACCAATTCATCTAATTTAGACGTAACGTGGAGGAAGGGTTGAGGGCAGGGGAATAATGAAGTGATTTATCATTTAGGACAAACAGTCAAAGGTTAGAAAAAAAAGTGCAAGGTCGAATTTCGACAGGTAGGCGTGGCCGTTAGTTAAAAAAAAAAAATAAAAAAATAAAAAAAAGTTTTTTTATCATAATTTTAGCCCACTGTAGTGGAATTGTTGAAGGTCAGCCAAGAAATAAATCTCCATTTTGAGAACAATACGTCAATAATAAAGGTCATTAGGCAAATCAATATGGAGAGCTTTTATCCAGTTTAGACAATTTTTTTTTGGAAAGTCTGAAGATATGACAAATAAAGTATAAGGATTCGATTTTTAAAACAATCAGAAGTCAATAACACAGGGAAAGGCTAAAGCTAAGGTTATAAAGATAAGTCAGCTCTGACAGTGATGATCTTATTTGGACTAAATTTGATGGAAGTTAGGGATGAACAAAAGGTTTCTCTCTTCATGAACAAAAGGATTCAGTTTGTAGAACAATGAGTCAAAGGTCAAGGTTCCTGTGCAAGATCAAAGTTCGACCCTTGTGTCTGTGTGTGAGCACAACACCTATATTTGCTTTGATGTGTTATCAGTCAAACTTAGTGCATGAGCTGAGAATCATCGAAGCGGCTGACCTGTTGTTTTTGTGGACAATAGGCCAAATATCAAGATCATATGGCAAAGTGAACTTCATACGTTTTTATCTGACCCATTCTAACTTTGTGGAAGTGTTTCAGATAAACTGAAAGTAAATGGTCTCGATTTTAAGAATCACTGATATTTTTAGGTCAAAGGGAAAGGTCAAATGTCAAGATCACTTGGCAATGTCAACTCGGACAGTTTTGATCTGATCTGATCCCAAATTGCTGGACAGGTTAAGGAATAATAAAGAAATGGAGTAAGTCAATTTTGGGAGAAGTCTGTTGAAGTTCAATGTCACAGGGCAAAGTCAAATATTCGGCTCTTATATTACTTGGTAAGCGCCGGTGTTGCACTCTATTAGTGCTCTTTTTGTATTGTTTCCTTTTTCCATTACATGGACATTATTTTACTATTTATTCCCTGCCTCCTGTGTCTGCATAAGCTAGTGGCTTTGAGATGACAAAATGTTTTGCTGTCCTTGGTTTCGACTCATAACACGGTCATGGCCATATCCTACCGTATAACAGACCACCTCTTTTAGACCAATTGGTCTTTCACTTCGTGGTTTTTCTTTGTGTTAATGGTCTGGTTATCATGGATGAGCTTCATATGAGTACCACCACTTCCTCTACGCTGATCCTGATTGGATCATCAACAGATTTGAGTATTCTGTCTTCCTGCAGCTCCACCTCCAAGCACTCTTACCTCTCCTTCTCCCTGCCCTTCATCCTCCTACTCAACTACGTTTCTAGGGCCATTTCCCCCTTCCAGTCATCTTCCCTCTCCCTCCTCCTCTCACTATCGTCTCCAGTTACGACCATGTTTGTCATGTTGAACGGTGGTGTTTCCAGCGGATGGGACAACACACAAAATCTGTGCTGCAGGATATGTCAGGGGGCAGCCTCAGCCTGTGTTGATGGTGTTAAAGGGGAACTCGCACTCATGTTAGTCCGCAGGAATGTGAATTGTGCTGGCATGAATGAAAAAGTGTAAACAAAGTGTTAATAACATGAGTGAGCACCAAACAGTCACAAAATTGATGGACCATATTCTATGAGTAAAGTTACCAGTCTCACCTCCTCTAATTTCACTGGAGAGTTTATTGATAATTATCTTCAGGAAGTGAGATGCAGCGGTAAAGTGAAAGACGTTAAAAACTGTATTAAATGACTCACCAAGAAGAATCTGTGATGCGCTATGTTTTGAGGGTTTTGCTATATTATTCATGCAGTAAATATTCATAAAGGTGGAATACTTTTATATTTTGTATGATGGAGATGGAACTCAATGCTGAAAAAAAGCTGAATTTATAGGAAAATAAAACAAAGTTTGCTTAAAAATTTGCAAAGCTGAATTTTACGGGAAGAAAAGAAGGTAAACTGTGGGTGCGCTGCTAGTTACCAGTGAAAAGGTATTTGCCAATCTTATAATTATTTACAAGTGATGAAACATTGAAAACATTACAGGACATATCTCCGATGGACAGACATTTCCACAATATGCTCTTCACAAAACCTTTGGGTGAAACTAATTTACCTAACGTGACAGTGATCAAAAAATACCAAAACACCGCTATGTTACTGAAAGAGGAACTTACTTTTTTTCTAATGTGTCCAACTCTGAGCATAGACTTTACAGCCTGCTCCCAAGGCCCAGTAGCCCACCTGCATATCATACACCTCCACATGTCACCACTTCGGCGCTAAACCCCACCGACAATACTGAATACATGTTAGGGTTGTCTCATACACGACAAGCTACGACAACCTACCACAAGCTAAGACACGCTAAGACACGCTAAGGCACAGTTTAAACTAATGACGTTACCATAAGGACACGTTACCATAACGACATGTCACGTTCTCCTCCTCATTGGCGGCCAAGCCGACAATTTTTGAATATTCCAAAAACTGTCGTAGTCCCCCAAGAAACGCAATGAATGACCAAGTTCTCCACGTCAGCGCTACATCATTGCTAACTCATGCCACCTTACTCATGACGACATGTGGCGACACAGGAAGACTTGAAGATTGTGGCGTGTCGTGGGAAAGTTCCTGACAGTGGGACGTAGGCTTAACGTAGTCAGTACAGGTCAGAAGTGGTCTGCAGTCCTAATGGACCCGGGTTCGAATCCCCGCTGGGACATAGAACAGTTTAAGGATTTGAATTTCACAAAAGCAGACTTTACTGACTTACTAAAAGACCCGCCGACATGTAAAACTACCCCCACTAATACCAATACACTTAGTGGGGGTACTTTTACGACTTATTGGGGGATCTTTTGGTAGGTCAGTAAAGTCTGCTTTAATGAAATTCAAATCCTTAAACTGTTCTATGCCCCAGTGGGGATTTGAACCTGGGTCCATTAGGACTGCAGACCACTTCTGACCTATCCTTACTGTCAGGAACTTTCCCACAACATGCCACTATCTCCATTCTTTGTGTGTTGTCACATGTCGTCATGAGTAAAGTTGTGTAAGTTAGTGATGATGTAGCGCTGACGTGGAGAACTTGGTCATTCTTCACGGTTCTTAGTGCATTAGGACAGTTTTTGGAATATCAAAAAATTGTCGTCTTGAGTGCCGACAAGGAGAACGTGACATGTTGTGATGGTAACGTCATTAGTCTTAGCTGTAATTTAGCGTGTCTTAGCGTGTCTTAGCTTATTGTAGGTTGTCATAGTTTGTCAACAGGTGTGATGACGTATTGTAGCAATAACTCGGAGATCGGATCCCGAAGACCCACTATGACACATGAAGTTATACCTATGACAGGCGAAGTTATTGCTAAAGCCTCCGTCACATACGTTGCAGGACAGGGTTATGACGGGTCCACGACAGAAAATAGGGCAAAATCCTGTGATGGTCGAGAGACTGTCCTACGATATTTGGGTGTCCTGCAATGAAAAATAACGTTGTAGAGGCCTGTCACAGGGTTTTGGTCCAGAACAAAATCAAAATTTTATTGTGGGATTATTTTTGCTCGTGGCCATGTCGTAGGATAATCGTACGACTGTCCTATGACTGTCCTACTACATGCATACGATTATTGTACGATTGTGCGGTCCTCCAAGGCCTTCAAATTGGTACGATAATCTTCCGCATGTTGTAGGACAGTCTTACAATTATTGCAGGATTATCGTGGAATATGGGATTATCGCAGGATTATCCTGTGATAATCCTGCAAACATCGCAAGATAAGTATATCCTCATGGAACAGTCGCAAAACAGTTGTGAGATTGCAGGATGACTACCTCCCCGGCCATAAATGCAGGGATTGTCTGGATCATCCTAATTATTTTCTTCATTGTCATCATCATCACCGTCATCATCTGGGTCATCTGGCTCCTCATCTGGGGTTGGGGCTTCCTGGGCCTCTTGCACAACCATCTCCGGGGCTACCTCCTGCTCCTCCTCCTCAGCTGGCCTCTTCCTGTCCTTGCCCCTCTCTTTGCCTTTGCCTTTTAGTACCATTTTATCACAGTTTCTCTAACAAATTTTTTATAGAACCTGCAGAAACCCTTGGAAAATCTTGGAGAGAAAGAAGAAAGCCTGAGCCCAAACACCTTTAATACCCTTTGACTTTCCTACGAATGATACTCAATTCTCATATGATGGTCCTGCGATGCTCGTGTGATGGTTATTTTGTCTTGCGACAATCGCACAAAGGAAAAAACATCGTACGACAAACGTAGGAGAGTAGCAAGACAATCGCAGGACAATTGTATGATTTACTCACAATAAAGTGCCAATTTTTCCCCATGACGGACGCACGACATTATTTTCCTTTGTGACTGTGGCTAAGATGCTTCTAGGATCGTAAGAGCCCACCCCTCCACGTGGCCCTAGAATTTCGTACGATGAAAAATATCCTGCAACGGTTCCGTAGTGTGTCATAGCTTGTTGTA
>NC_136956.1:12106390-12241704 GCF_032717465.1 Coenobita brevimanus
TTATGTACCCCTCCACAATATGTCTACCCCGATGTATATATGTCCCCCCCAATGCATACATGCCCCCACTATACTATAAGTATAGTCAGCATGCTTTCCACGCCTGAAGACGGCGTTATTGCATCATATATATCAGGCATAGCCGGGCAGACTATTTTACTGTGAGCTTGTAATAAACTCCTTATCTAGCTGTTTGTACATGGAGTTTCTATCACCAAAGTATTGCAAGTTACATTTGGTAGCAGCGGTGTTTTGAACCATCACATTCTGACCGCCCTCCTGATTTTTAGTGATACAACAAGATACACGACGTCTCGCATCTGCCAGCCTCGCCCCTTCTCCATCCTCTAGTGGTGTCTATACCTTGGCTTTTCTTTTCGAGTGTACCATTTTTCTCACCAGTGCTCACCTCTCAAAGAACCGCACTCATACGCCTTGTTCCTGACCGGACGTGTCGCCGTCGCTGACTTACGCCCCTGTTGCACCTGTTCCCAGCACCTGTTCTGAACTCATCATAGCTCCTGCCCCCACGGTGCCACTTCTCACTGTCTGCCCGCTGTCTGACCACCACCATTCTCTGCATTTGCTACTCACCAGCTCTACACCTGCCTTGCGCCGACATCTGCCCTCCCCACCCACCACCGGCCTCCGCCGTCGCCCACATCTGGTCTGCCTTACGGAGCCTCCTAAGACCGCCACTCCCTGCCAGTGATTCATCGCGGCGTCTCTTCTCCTCTCCGCCCAGCTGTCTCTACCCCGCCGCCCCGCCTCACCCCGCCCAGCCCCGCCCCGCCCCGCCCCGCCCCGCCCCAGCCCAGCTACGCCCAGCCACCCCTGCACGTCATACATCTCAACACTCCCATCTCTACTGTGTAACTATAGTATATCTTTCCTTTCTATAGAGATTATCCTCGATTTTCTCTACAGATTGGTTTTTGTAAATATTCCATCTCATTTTCATTACCCCGTTTTCATCTTCACCTACGTTATTTATACTCCATCTCATCCTTCGCATTTTATTTAAACCATCCATGCCCGCACCTTCATTAATTTTCACACCTAGTGTATTCCATTCTCTCATTGTTATTTATACGTTTCCACCTACGTATCAATCTTCATCCTTTCATCTTCCATTGCCGCATTAAATGTCATACTTTCCACGTCAACCGCTTAACGCCAGCCCTCTCGACCCGGAAATATCACCTGATCAAACCTCGTCTGCCGACTCTAACATAATCACTCATTTACGAAGTGGCAAAGAGTACCACCGCCCTGTACCTGAGACTCCCGTTTCACTTCCCGCAGAATCACTTACTACCCGTCCTACCCTCGTAAATCCAGATACCTCCTCCTCTACTCCTGCCTCTACACTCCCTTCTTCTTCCTCTACTCCATCCCCTGTCGTTCCCTCTCCTGCCTCCCTCCATACCCCGTCTTGCTCGCCCTTAACTGCCACTACCTTCTCTCTCTCCCACACCTCTCCTGCCGCCACTTCTACACTTCCAGCCACGGCCAACCCTCCACAGTCTATCTATCTCGACGATGCCAATCGTCCCAAATTTACCGGCCAGGACCCAACTTGGTCTGTCTATGATTTCCTCAGAGAAGTCGAAACAGAAATAAACAATAGACAAATTACCCAGGAATCGCTCAAAGTAGCTTACCTCCTCAGTCGCTTGCACCACGGTAAATCAGACATCGGATCCGCGATCCATGCAGGACATTTCGATATCATTCGTACCTTTGCTGACTTTCATACGGAACTCATCAGCCTTTGTTGCCAGCATTCAAATACCGGGTCTCTCATGGGATTCATTAATCTCCTAAACCAACTAGATGAGGACTTGCGCATCCCAGCGCAATATGCCAAGCTCCGCGAAGCTGCCGCCGCCATGAAAGCAACTAGTAGCGAGATGCTCCAATTACTGGTAGGCACGAAATGGTTAGAAGACAAGAATGGCGTTCCAATGCTTTCACTCACCAACTTTGCTGACTTAATTGGTTACCTCAGATTCCTTCACTGGCTTACTCCTAAACAGCGACAGCTAGCCTTGGAAATCGGTTTCAATCCAGGAGATAAAATTATTCAGGTCACTAAAGCCATTCATGAAAGAACAGGTTCGAACTACACGCGTCAGGGCACCACCCAACCCTTGGCCTCCTCAGTCTGTCACACCTCCACTACCCCAGACCACTCTCGCTCCCGTCCCACCACACGCGGCAGACCTGCCACACATCGCTCTCCTACCACAGGTCGTGATCAATCTAGCGCTCGACGAAACAGACAATCTTCGATTCTTTGCTGGTACTGTGGTCATCCTGGACATCGAGCATCCAGTTGCGACCGTACATACAGACGTCCTCACTCCCAAACCAGACAGCGTACGCCTTCCCGCTCACGTCGTCCACACTGCAAATACCACAAATCAAGCACGACTCACACCACTGAGGAATGTCGTTACCTCAACCACCCACAGTCGGGGAAGCACCGCGCCCATATCAGACCAATATCACGTAGAACCAGAAACCCAACTCCCCATCCGCCATGTAGGTCCCATAACATCCTCGGGTTTAGTCATTCTCGGAAGCAGTCATGACATACCAACGTCATTCTTCTTGGACACAGGATCTATAGTAAATCTCATCTCCGAAAATTCCTTACAGATTATTCATCGCCATCACAGCCACGTCAGTTTCCTAGAACCACCAGACATTCGCCTATGTGGTGTTAACGGCTCAGAGTTTAAGGTTAAGGGAAGTCACCCTTGAAGTCAAACTCCACAGAGATTTGCCCCCTATACTCATTGAATTTCATGTCACTAATGACTTGCAGTATCCTGCAGATGCCCTTATTGGTTTCTCCACCATGGCACAACATTCCATTGCATTATTACCTGCTTGTGGTAGTATAGACATTTCTGGATTCCCGGTTTACACTATGAAATGTCCCCGTCCTGTTCTTACGATCAAATCAGTCCTTCAATTACCTCTGTCCCTATCACTACCAAAAGTCCAACCCAGCCCAAACCACCACTATCATCATCTGAGAATACAGAGATCATTCCTTTACTGACTGCGAGCAAGGACATAAATTCCTCAATGTCTCCCGATACATCATCTCAGCCCTCGAACATGGCCCTTACATCCTCTCCCGACAACACTATCGCTGACTCAGACATGTCTCAGTTACCTACCTCACACAGTCTGCATGATCTTCTCCAACACGCAGAGACGAAACGTGCAGTAATGAATAGGTGCACAATTTTGTTACCGCATGAGTTCACCAAAGTCTCTGTTTGTGTTGCCGGTGCAAAAGAAGGAGTGGATGTACTAACCCTACCTGAGACGTGTTGTGCGAATGGCTTGACTTATGAGTCAGCGTGGTGTACAGTCTTAGAGGACAGTTTATGCTACCTGTACTTGCTCAATGTCACAAATGCTCCACTAAAACTTAAAAGTGGTGTAAAGATTGGAGACTTCCTAGTATACCCAGCGGCCGTAAAGGTGTGCCAGGATTCCTCAATTCCTACTATTCAGACTGATGATACGCCAATCGGTGTATGTACTATTAACTCTATGGGATCTGCGCCGACGCATTCACCCAATATGCTCTCACATCTCACTTGCACAGATTTCCCAGAAAATACGCCTCAACTCCTCGACCTTCTGACCTCGTACAGAGACGTGGTTGCCTTACACGGTGAACCGATGGGTAGAACAGACCTCGTCAAACATACGATTGAACTACTCCCAGGAACTCAGCCGATTTACATACCAGTGTATCGATTGCCTCACAGCCAGAGAAAGCAAACAGATCAAATGGTACAGAACATGTTAGACCAGGACATTATTGAACCCTCCGTCAGTCCATGGAATAGCCCACTTTTCTTAGTACCAAAGAAGGACGGCAACTTTAGACCAGTAGTCGACTATCGTAAGGTCAATTCTGTCACCGTTCCAGACCGTTTCCCATTACCTGTCCTCACTGATTTGCTAGAATCCCTTGGTGACAATAACGTAGTCTTTTCATCCTTAGACCTCCTCAGCGAGTACTGGCAGGTCGAAATGGAAGAGTCCTCTCGCCCAGTCACAGCCTTTAGCACCCCTTCCGGACATTTTCAGTTTAAGAGACTCCCTTTTGGTCTGAGAAATGCTCCTTCCGTGTTCATGCGACTTATCCATTCAGTCTTCAGCGGTATGATGGGACACTCTCTTTTTGCTTACCTAGATGATATCATTGTTGTGAGTAAATCCATCCCTGATCATTTTACCAAACTCCAGCAAGTCTTTGAACGCCTCCAGCTCGCAGGCCTGAAAATCAATCTCAGTAAATGCGACTTCCTGCGAAAGAAAATCAAATTCCTAGGCCATGTCGTAGATGCACAAGGCATTCATACTAATGAGGATAAAACTAAGGCGATCATTAACTTCCCAGAACCTACCACTGCCGACGCTGTATGAAGTTTCCTGGGTCTCAGTGGCTATTATCGTCGCTACATACGGGATTATGCACAGATCGCCGCTCTTCTGACCCACTTACTCAAGCAGAATGTGCCCTTTGTTTGGACTAACGACCAGTCACAGGCTTTCCAAAAGCTAAAGACAGCTCTTGTAAATGCCCCTATTCTAGCGTTCCCTGATTATACCACACCCTTCCTTCTCTGCACAGACGCCTCAGGCACTGGACTTGGTGCCGTTTTGATGCAACTCGATGAAGCATCAAGGAAGCGCGTAATAGTGTATGCTAGTCGCACCCTTACAACCGCTGAACGTAACTACAGTGTCACAGATCTCGAAGCGCTAGCGGTAATCTGGTCCTTGAAACATTTCAGAGATATAGTCTATGGTTATCCAGTGCATATCCAAACAGACCACCTTCCACTATGTGATTTGTTCAAGAATCGCAACCTAACAGGTAGACTACCTAGATGGTCTGTCATCATCCAGGACTTTAATCCCACTTTTCAATATGTACCAGGCAAGTTGAATGTAGTCACAGACGCACTCTCACGTCACGTAGCAGCAGCTATAACATCACTGCAGCCTGAAGTAACTGAAAATACTACACTAACGTCAGAAGTTGTTCGAAACTTTCAACGCCAAGACCCCATGTGGTCCAAAGTCATTTATTTCCTAGAATCTGGCGATGCCTCGACCTTACCTACTCTGCCAGTATCACTAGATGAGTTCATGCTAGATGATGATCTCTTGTATAGGAAAACACTGCTAACAGGCAAAGATATGCCCAATCGCGAAGTACGCCAACTTGTTGTCCCCACTGCCCTGATACCAAAGGTTCTTCATATTGTTCATAATACTCCTCAGGCTTCCCATCCAGGTAAAGACCGATGCTTGCGCCAAGCACGTCTCAAATACTATTGGCCAACCATGTGCCGCGATATCAATGCCCACTGTGACTCTTGCCTCTCCTGCCACCGCCACAAAGGATCAACCGGCTTACCAGCACCTCTCTTACGATACCCAATCCCATCACGACCATGGGAAACTGTCTCAATCGATCTCTTAAAACTACCTCTCACAGAATCTGGCACTGAGTACTTGTTCGTAGCGGTCGACCACTTCTCCCGCTACTGTGTCCTCGTTCCCCTCTCCGACAAGACCGCGAAGAGTGTTGCACGTGCCCTTGTAGATCACGTCATTTGCCCGTTCAGTACCCCTCATACCATTCTTACTGACAACGGTACAGAGTTCAACAATAGCCTTCTCGATGAGATCTGTCGCCACTTTAGTATCAGTAAGTGCAATGTCGTGCCTAACCATCCGGCTTCCAATGGCCTTGTAGAACGCCACAACCATAAAATCTTAGAGTGCCTCAGACATCTAGGCTCCCATAGTTCGTCCTGGGATGACTGGATTCCCCAAGTGGCATCCTCCATCAATAGTTCCATCAATGCATCCATTGCTGAATCTCCCTTCTTCGTCCTCTTTGGCTTTGACAAGAACCTCCCATACTCTCTCTTATCCTCAAAGCCAGAACCCATCTACAACATGGATGATTATGTTAAACTAAAATTGGCCAACTTCCAGACAATCCACCAGTATGTCCAATCCACTTTGGCTTCCTCTCAGGAGGACATGCTGCGGCGCCAACATAAGTCCGCCTCACCTGTCACTATCAATGTAGGCGATCTTGTCTTTGCTCATTCCCATATGCGTTCCTCTAAGTTGGATGACAAATTTACAGGGCCCCACCGCGTCCTCACTCAACAAGGCAACAAATTTCACCTCCAGGACCTGTCCACTAAGGACACCAGATGGGTCCACGTCGATGACTTATAGCGAGCACCCCGTGGCCTCGTGTTGGAAGAGTCACTTCCACAACCTCCTGCCCCCTCTTCCCCTCCTCCCATCCCTCAGTCTACTTTGTCTCCACCTATCCCTCAGTCTCCTTCATCTCCATCTCCACCTGCTCATTCATCAACCAATCAATATCGGTCCAAACTGCGCTCTGCCCATCAACCTCTTCACGACCTCCCCCATTAACTCTACCCTGATTTTCTAGGTACGATGTTAGCGATCTCCCTGCTGGCAGTGCTGACCCTCCTGGGGTCTGGGTCAGGTCAGGACGATGGTGGAGTACGTCTCGGGGCCTTGGTTGGCTCAGGAGGCGAGGTAATGCTTATTGACGACATCGCCTCTTTGCGCTACGATCTTGCGCCCCTGGCCGACGTAGCCATTGCCCTACCTGCCTACGCGCACCAGCTCCACGGAATCAGGAACCATCTCACGGCCCTCATGGGGACACACAACCCGAATGAGTATCTCTATCACCTTTTCCTCCCACTCTCCTGGCAATTGCAATACATAAGTAACAGATTCACTGAGCTCAATGACACATTTTCCCTTCAGACACCCGTGGGTCGTTCTCGTGTGAAACGAGGTCTCTTCGACTTCGGCAGTGAGATTTTGAGTGGCTTGTTTGGCGTTGCTACAGCCCGTGACATTTCTGGCTTCAAATCTGATCTCACTCATTTAGCTTCAGCCCTAGAATCACAACACCGAGTCATTAAAATCCAACACACTATGTTACAGAAGCTCACAACCCAACTTAATGAAGTCATGTCCACTCTAAACAATTTCACCGATATCTTACAACGCCACCTTTCAGATCTCAACGTTATCTCTCAGTTCTTCTACCTCAAACTCAACATGGATAATCTCCAACTGGCCGTTGACTCTCTCCTGTCTCAAGTCTCTACCTTGGTTCGTATCCTGGTCGATGCTATCAATGGACGTGTCTGCCGACTTAGTACCTGTCTCAGCTCTCCGTTCTGTCCTGGAATGGGCTCACTCCACCTTCGGTCTCTCCCCAGTCCTCCCTTACTCCTCCCTTGAATATTATTATCCTGTTCTCGAAGCCATTCTTCTCACTACATACGTCGTCGTCCATATTCCTCTCCGTTCTGCCATAACCTTTAACCTTTTCCACATCATTCCCTTCCCTTTCCGCCTCAACAGCTCCTTGTTACAGGTATCTGTTCCTTCAGAATATTTCCTCCTCTCCCATGATCATCTTTCCGTTGCCTTCCTTTCTTCCACGGACCTCCAGCAATGTTCCTCCCTTACTCCGACCTCTCGTCTCTGTGCAGCCCACCTATTCGCTATCTTCCCTAGCAGTGCCACACCCTGTGAGTCTGCTTTAGTTCGCAACCATTCCATCTACTCGGCCTGTTCTTTTGTCCCAGCTCCTGACCTCCCGGTCCACCATGCTCACCTCAACCATGTCCAGTACTTCTTCTTTGCTGTTCCCATCTCTGTCACAATCATGTGTCCTGGTTCTTCCGTTCGCTCCGTCCCCGCTAGTGGTCTCTACAAAGCACCTGACTATTGTACCGTCAAATCAGAGTCCGTCATCACTTATACCACTCGCTATCACCAGGCTGTTCGTAATCACTCCTATGACATCTTTCAACCAATCGACATGCCTTCAACCTTACCATCTGCCAACATTACCATCACCTCCCCTCACTTGCGCATGCTCACCTTCCTCAATGACAGTGATTTCATTATGGATCAATTTTCTCTGGCCTTCAGCCGTTCATGGGTTCATCCAACAGTTGTGTTTCCCCCTGTGGTTATCGCTTTCATAGGTTTTCTACTCATCATCTGTGCAGTGCATTGTTGTGTCAGAAAAATGGAACGTCGACTCCAGGAAATCAGAGTCGCTACAGGCATAGTACGCCCTACACACGACGTAGAAACTCCCCGTACTTAGTGCCCTCACATTCAGTGACTACCATTGCCATCTAACAATTAACCAAACTGTGAACAGCACTCTGCCTACTAGAAAATGATGGTATTTCTTTCATACATTGCTGAGTGACAGTGTATCCTACAGAAAATACAAAAAAAAAAAAATGAAGGAAGAACGGCAATAGAACTCTCATATCTACTCCTTGCTTATCATGTATCAAACTATTATTGTGTAATTCCCATTATGTTTATCTTATATGTATATATCATTCTACTTCCCTCCCCTCAACATGGCCATGTCTCCCATACTGCCCCTGTATCATACTTCTCCCTTGTACAAACCTCCCGGTCCTGCCTTACTACAATACTCAAACACCATTTAACTCATGGTGTCAGGAGACACCATCTCAGCTACCCGGGGGAGTAGTGTACCCCCTCCACAATATGTCTACCCCCGATGTATATATGTCTCCCCCCAGTGCATACATGCCCCCACTAATCTTGCTAGGTCAGCATGCTTTCCCACGCCTGAAGACGGCGTTATTGCATCAGTTGATAGCAGACAGCGGAGAAGAGCAGACTATTTTACTGTGAGTTTGTAATAAACTCCTTATCTAGCTGTTTGTACACGGAGTTTCTATCACCAAAGTATTGCAAGTTACATATATATATATATATATATATATATATATATATATATATATATATATATATATATATATATATATGATGATCTTGACCAAGCTATTCAATAAGATATGGGTGACGGGGTTACTACCATCAGTTTGGAAAAATGGTGTAATTGTTAAAGTTCCGAAGAAGGGAGACCTGAGTGAATGTGGTAATTGGAGGGGAATCTCTTTGTCACCGATAGCTTTGAAAGTTTTCAGTAGAGTGTTGTTAAATAGGTTGGAGCCGGTGGTTGAGGGTATTCCGAGGGATGAACAGGCTGGTTTTAGAAAGGGACGTGGTTGCAATGATCAGATCTTTATAGTTAGGCATTTGTTGCAGCAAGTTAATGAAATGAGAGTACCGTTAAGTCTTTGTTTTGTTGATTTTGAAAAGGCTTTTGATAGTGTTTAGAGAGAGACTATGGGGAAGATCATGAGAGATTATGTAATACCAGAGAAGTTTGTGAGGGTCATTATGAACATGCATGAGGACACATTTTGTAAAGTGATGGTTGATGGTTGTCTGAGTGATTCGTTTGAAGTCAAGTCCGGAGTAATTCAAGGTGGTGTTCTATCGCCTTTACTATTTATATTGGTCATTGATTACATTATGAAACGCGTTGGAACAGAAACCGGTGCAGGTATACTTTGGGGAGAGAACAGGAAACTTTTGGATTTAGATTATGCAGATGATATAGTTTTGATTTGTGATGGGCCAGAAGAGATGCAGAGAGTGTTGGACTGTTTGGTGAGTGAAGGTCGCAAGGTGGGTTTGGTTATTAATTGTGGAAAAACTGAAATAATCAATATGAATATGGAAAATGCGCAGGAATGTGTAATTGGAGGTATGGTTGTAAAGCAAGTTGATAAGTTTAAATATTTAGGTACTTATTTAGCCAAGGATGGTTCTTTGAACTCTGAATTCGAGGAAAGGTTAAAGAAGGCTAATCAGGCAATGGGAATGCTTAAAAATATTTGGAATAATAACAGTTTTTTTGTGCATACAAAAATCAAATTTTATAAGGTAATGGTTAGGAGTATCTTAATTTATGGACACGAGTCTTGGTACAGCACAGTGACTATGGAAAATAAATTTTTGGTGTTTGAAAATAAAGCACTTAGAAGAATATTAGGAGTTTAGTGGTGGGAAAGGATACCAAATAGTAGAATTAGAGAAATAACGGGAATGCAGCCGATCGATGAATATGTTAGATTCTCACGATGGAAGTGGCTAGGACATGTGTATAGGAGACAGGGAATAGTACGAGGTACACCAGGGTGGGTGGCACTTGGTAGGAGAGGTAGAGGAAGGCCAAAAGAGACGTGGGTGAGGACAATGAGACGGGAAGCTGGAGATGAGTGTTGGGGAGATCTTGAGGAGTTAGCACAAGATAGGATGTGGTGGTGTGAGTTCATCGAGGCCCTATGCATCCCCGAGGGTGCCACAGGAAATGATTGATTGATATATATATATATATATATATCTATATATATATCTATATATATATATATATATATATATATAGGGCAAAGTAGATTGTATTTAGACATTATCCTGCTGATGGCAGTCTTTCTTCTCCAGTGACATTAATACTACCAATATTCACATTAATGACTTAACGCAAAATTAAATAGATTTTTAAAGATATCTTTTCAACAGTCTCTCGTAGAATCAGACTTCCCAAAATTGTTCGAAAGCAACTGGGCTACAGCAATGACCCAAAAGTCCGAAACAAAAAAATCATACTTAAAGTCGAAATCTACCGAATCAACAACTTAGTCACTTAAAAACTGGTATAATCACGCGAAAGTTTTAAGAAACCTCGCCAAAGAATTGTTTCTTCACAGCCAGGCATCCAAACTATTAAATAATCCTAGTGATAATAGAATATTTTGGTCAACCCTCAGTTTTTTTTTTCAATTGTAATTTTAGCAATTCATCCCCCATTCCCCCACTGATATATTCAGTAGAAAAAATAAATGTAAATGCCCCAACGTGGAAAAGCCAAGCCTCTTGCCGATATCTTTGCCACAAATTCTACTTGGGAGCAAGTAAATCAGATCTTTCCTGTAACAGAACTTAACTCTCCCAGATATGCTCCACTAAAGATGCAGTACTAGATGCGTAATATTTATCTCCTACACAATTACCAACCAACATACCTCTAGGTCTAGATGGAATTCCTTCAATAGTTTTGGAAAAGGGTTCCCCAGAACTTGCTCCTGTTATAGCTAAATTATTCAGACAATATATTATGTAATTTTTCATTCCATAATTCTTGGAAAGAGGCCAATATCCACCCAATTCCAAAGAGAGGATGTTCGCGTGATGCTTCTGATTATAGACCTATAGCTGTCACATCTTCTCTTGGAAAAGCATTTGAGATTGTTATTAATAAGCACATTGTTAAACACCTTGATTCCCGCAACTCAGCGACAGCAGAATGGTTTTTGTCACGAATATTTCAATGTTGATATACTCAGTTTCTTTACCCATACCATTCATTAGTCAATAACCCAACATGAAGAAATACATGCAGTAGCCTTGGATATTTCAAAATATTTGACAGGATGTGGCACTGTTCCCTCTAGTCCGTAATCCTTTGTTACGGCCTATCATCTTTTGTCCCACTGATTTCTTCACATCTCAGCAAAAGAAAGATAAGAGTAAACGTAGATGATGACTATTGCTGGCAGTTGTTAGCCACCCTTGTCCAGCCAACCCGTGTATGTGGCAGAGTCGCATTCACGAGCACAGAAGTTGCCTTCGATGCAATTTTGTCTAAAAATATACCTTCAGCTTTGGGCTTGTACTAATGGATAAAGCAATAGCAATATTTACTCTGAAGGTTTGACTCTGATAACATGAATATATCACATTGATTATTTAATAACTTGTTTCTCGTATAGAGCCAAGCAAGTGATAGATATGTATAATTGGTTCCACTCCACCACTTCCTGTAAGTTTGAACCACCGAACACAGAGTGAACAAGTTCGAAGCATTCATTTGTTACCAGGAGAGAGAGAGAGAGTAGTGAGTGCCTCTGACTTTTAGAGGAATGACTTGGAGAAATGAGTTGCCCAACACAGTTAAAGAGTGTTTTTTTTCTTTCGTTTCGGTTGGCTTTCTATGCCTAAATGACTAAATGAAGGCAAATTATGAAATATATTAACTGGATGACGAAGTAGTACTAGGGTCTTGCTAATGGTTGTTTGATTCAAGGTGTGTTGAGGTAAGCCTAATTCCAGGCAACGGTCGCTGTTTAAAGTTGGATATTTTAAGTCCTATTAATCTTAAATATCTCCATGTATGTTTGTTTACAGTACGTGTGTGCCTCTATGGACCTGTTTGCATCCCATGAATATTTTTATCAATGGACATTTTCACCATTCGGAGCACAATCCCCCATGGACCTCTTTTCCTTAATGACTTTTTTTCAAAGACGCCTACTTTTTTATGTCAACCTATTTTCCCATGAACTAATTTTCCCCACTGATGTATTTTCTCCCCCTGGACCAATTTTTCTGTCGACCTTGAATCTCTCCATGGATGCAGGTTTCCTACATGGATGTATACCCATAGACATTTTTCACAGTGAACCTATTTTCCCCTTAAACCTACAGTATTATCCGACGTGGTTATATCACCGACCGATGTGTGCATTTGAAACATACTCTTAAGCAACAGACGTACTGCACGATGGACGCGTTGTAACTTACTGGATCTATATACCTACTTCTGCATGATTCCAGAATAATATCCCCTATGGACCGATTTTCCACACACTGATCTATTCCCAACTTGGACATATTCACTCAAATGACCTAATCCCAGAGGCCTGTTTTCCCACAATCTGTCCATCCACCTACACACCCATCCAACAATGCACATACCCACAACCTTACTCAGTATAGTATGTCTCAAAATTTGGACGACATAAACCCGTCTCTTGCCTTGTCCTACAGGTTGCCCCACCACACGCCCCACCTAATGCACGAACCCCACTCTACCCGACTAACCAGCCCAACAACCCTTCCACTCCCTCTCGCCCACCCACTCCACCTAATCCGCCTGTGAAACCACTAACCAATCCACCCACCCAGTCACCAACCTACCAACCTGCATACCATGCTCCACAAGTCGGATGACTCGCATTTCAACACACACACACACACACACACACACACACACACACACACACACACACACACACACACACACACACACACACATTTAATGCAGTAAAGACCAAAATACACAGTTTACTCGTAGATGGATTTTGCTTGTTTCCTGTATTGCCTTCAATGGAGCCAGTATGCCTCTCTCTAAAAGTATTGAAATTCTTGGTGTTTCGCTGAACACCCTCGGGTCCACCTCTCATGCCAGATCAGTTGCTAGAATAGCCAGAAAAAAAAAATCATGGATTATGGTTCATATACCGTAACTTCTTCATTCACGAGTAGTTACCTGAAATTTACTCGAACAAGTGTCATGTACGCTCTCTGCTCAGACTTTGCTCCCCTTTGTGGAGTGGATGTGGAGAAGATGCACTAAAAATTTGACAAAATTCAGAGCAAAGCTAGAATATTTAATAACCCAACAATTACACATGCATTGCCTCCCCTACAACAATGATATATTGTTGCCTCCCTAGCATTATTTTACAGATAATTTTATGGCAAATGCTAACATGAAGTTGCATCCATTGTGCTACTTCTCCACGCTTTCCTCCATGGTTCCCGGGCATCTGGTAGCGCTCATGACTTGACAGTCACACTACCTTACTGCAGAACTTTTGCCTTTCAGAATTCATTTATTTCCAGAAATGCTTTTCTTCGAATCGCACTTCCTCTTATTAGTTCCACCCTACCTTCAACCCACAGCAGTTGAAACATAATTGTTGCGGAATTTGTGTGAATGGAGGAAACCTGTAATTAGGTTTATGATTTATTTTTTACATAAACTGTTTTTCCTTTCTCTACTCATCGTCTGTAATGTATATATAAAATTATATATGGGTATATAAAAATAATATATATAAATATACAGTATGTGTAGATATATAAAAGAGCTGCATCGCTTGTGTCTTTGTTTGTCCTTCAATAGCTCCCGAACCAAGGACCAGAGACTCACAGATCCATATATATTCTAAATCAGGGTGACCCAAGGATGATGTTAGGGGGAGGGGGCAAAATTCAGATTTGGGTCATTTGAGGTCACCAGTAGAGTGTTCGCCTTATTGGCCCGGGCAACGCCGGATACCCCTGCAGCCCAATCATTGGCATGAAGACTCGCAGGACCTCCAGTTCGGACATAGGCCATGTGAAGCTGACCTCCGAGGTCATTTGAGGTCACTGGTCGGAGATCATTTGAGGTCACCGGTAATATACGCTCGAACGACTGGACCCAACAGCCCAGTGTTTGGTATGCTGACTCACATGACCTCCATTTCGGACATAGGCTATGTGAGGTTCACCTCCGAGGTCATTTGAGGTCACCAATCGGAGGTCATTTTAGGTCGCCGGTAACAGTAAACAAGTACGCACAAATACTGTGCGTTAGTCTGCAAAGCTGAAATAGAAAGTTCCTGGACTTTTTATCATCCCTCTTTAAAAGCATAAGCAGTACATGGTCTTTCTCGGGTAGAAAGAAAGACTGAACTAGAACAAATAGGATTAGAGTGTTCACTTTTTTGGCCCGGGAACGCCGGGTACCCCTGCTAGTAATTATATACTGTATATGTACGCGAAAAACGTTTTCCATGCGTAAAAGACCGGTAACCCCTAAACTGTCCTCGGAGTCATTGGTGAGAAAATAGAACATATTAAATATTTTCCATCTTAAAAATGGCTCCCAGCCCATGGACAGCTGCGTGCGGCTTTCTTTTTGGAGAACTGTGAGCCAGAAATCTCTCTCTCTCTCTCTCCCTGTCTGTCTGTCTGTCTGTCTCTCTCTCTCTCTCTCTCTCTCTCTCTCTCTCTCTCTCTCTCTCTCTCCCTCTCTCCGGCCCCATCCATTTTTAAACCACCTTCTCTCCTCTTGCTTTTACGATAATGCAAAACTATAAAGCCGAGCCCCCGGTGGAATGCAACACTGAAACACACACACACACACACACACACACACACACACACACACACACACACACACACACACACACACAAAGAAAGAGAGAGAGAGAGAGAGAGAGAGGTTTACGAAGACTGAGTCCAAAAAATTGAAGGTGTGTACGCTTTTTGCATAAACTGTTTTTCCTTTCTCTACTCATCGTCTGTAATGTATATATAGAATTATATATAAGTTATGTTGCTGCCTTGGAACGAGGTCAAAACCGGGTAACTAGTATATGCTGTCTAGATATGTATCACTTCAAAATGTTTGCAGAATGATAATCCTCACACCACCTTGAGGCGGGGTCTGGATGCTGCGGCTGATGATATCACATTAAAAAAGTATTCTATTATTATCCACGTATAGAAGAGGGAAAGGGCAATATCCGAGTAGATGTCACACGATATGATTCACCACACCTGTACACTCCCACCACCTTACCGTACCCTAACACCACAACACCATTACCCACCATTACATCTCACCACCACCACAATCACAATAGCCACACTACCACCATCTACCACACTACATCACAACCACATCACCATGCCACAAAATACTAAGTTTGACATTAGTTCGTTTCAGATATAATATTCTCCGATTCTGTGTGTCATTCAAATTTTCTAGTTTGGTTCGTACTCTTCCAAAAGACCTTTCATTTATAAAACTGTGAGAATAATAAAAAATTTTCTTAAAAATGTTGGTTATGCCTCGAAAATCCTGATCTGTATACAGATTTTTTGTCCATTTTATTACGTACCGACATTTTTTTTTCTTTAAACTCCTCCAACTCTAACAACTATGAGTTTGTATCAGTTCTGATTCTTTCGTTGTCTTACCAATGATTTTTACTTCCTATCACTACTATGCTCATTTTCATACATCAAGACGCAGCGGTTTACAGTAATGGAGAATGTAAAGAGTGTATTCATAATATTGGGTTAGCATATTAGTGAGTAACATTATACAAACCTAATTTTCTGTGGATCCATGTGCCATAATTTCCAGTTTGCTTTACTGTACGCTCTTCGTGAAGAATGATACCTTACGATTTTGTAATATAAGACACTAACCTTTCAACAGACTTCCTGCCGACATTTCTCAATGTTACTCCGTAGACGCAACCTCTTGAAGATCAGTAATCATATACCTTGGCTAAGGTGTCCATAATCGTACTAATCCCTCCTAAGTTTCTTAATGTCATTCTGTCTCCTGATTTAATAAGGATGTTTAGCCTAGTGTAACACCATAACACAGGTAACACGTACGCTGAAACATTGGTGGCATGACTTCGGCGTGGAAAGGAACCCTCCAATATTTCATTTTTTCTTCATGTTTCACAAGTTATTTTTATAATCAACCAAGGTCATCGGAACAATCTTTTATTCTGTCTGGAACTTGATACTGTAGGCTCCATTATAGCAGCTGGCAGAAAGTTAAGGATGAATTTTATTGAACAAGTATTGAAGAATATTGCTTTAAAAGTTTGCCCTCAAGGAGAGACTGGACGTATCCATGGTGATGAGAAGGGGTTCATATGATTGTGCTTGCTATGGCTAATGAATGTGTGAGAACAAAAACTATGGGATGATGAAGAAGCAATGGCACTGAAGACAGACGTGCTAGTATACGGTATGTGAAAAGTGTGTGGATACTGGCATAAGAAGGATATCATTCCCACATCTCCATTTTTTTACGTGTGTGTCAGAAGATACAATATGTCCTCCACATTGCGTGTGCAGTGTACCCTTGAACTGTTAATGCCTAAATGGCACTTGAAATGGAGATATGTTCCATTTCAGTGAACATTTGGTCATTCAGTTTGACTGTTTAAAAACAGCACTAAACCCGCAATACTTGTACCACAGAACATATCCAGGGATAAAAAGAGGACAAATGTTACTGTAATTCATTTCGTATTATCAGTATATTCAGTATTCATCTATAACCATGAGACTTTTACCTAGCACATCGGTTTCCTTAACGAAACACTTTAGTATCTTAACGTCGAAAAAACAAAAAAAATTGTAACTGGGGTGGTATGGGTGGGTCAGCGTCTTCGTAGAGCATCTGCACTCGCTGATTTGCATAAAATAGAACAAACCTCAAGACTTCGCTACAGATAGACCCATAGCAGCAAATCATCCCACCAATACACAGGACATAAAGATAAATAAAAATGATAAATTTCTTACATTCAGAGGTTCACTTTTCCGGTATTTTTACAAGTGGACAATAAGCAGTTTAGGAATTTTAGCACCAATAATGTATAGCATAGTCCCTAAGGATCATAATGAACCCCCATAACCCCATTTGGAAATTGATATTTTCAGAGATAATGAATTTAATTTAAAATTCCAAAAAAAAAAAACCTACCTTGGATCTTCACTCGGCCATTCCGAGTAAAAAATGCGTGTGTTCGTACGTGTGTTTGTCTTCCCTTCGACTGCACATGCGTCTCGTACATCTGTATCACCCACTCATAGGCCTACTTTAGGTCACGTGATGGTATTCAACCAATGTATTTGAACGTTGGTCTTTGATTCCTTGTGAGTGGAAAAATTCAAATCCTTCTCGGTATGGCCTCTGAAGAAGAAAGACGTGCTGTGTGTCCCTGGCGTGATATTAAGTATTTGCGAGTGATTAAGTGTTTCCACTCGGAATCTAAAGAGGCTTTTAAGTTTCTTAGAAGACACGGTGTATTACATTCGGAAGTTTATTGCCCAGACTGTCAGGAACCGTGTAAATTTAGAAAAGAAAGATATCATTGGTACTGTGGTCGATATAAAAAGTACGCAAAAACCAAGAAACGGGTACAGTGTAGTTTTCGTGTTTCTGACTACAAAGGAACTTTTCTGGACAACACACCTTCTGGCTTGGCAAATTATATTGTTCATAAACCACTGGAGTCAAAGGTTCTGGAACCACGACGTTATTGCCAAACGACCCTCGTCCTGGACAATCGCATCTCTAGGGTAACCATTCCCCTAGGATAGGTTAGGTATATTAGGGTAGGTTTCGTTAGGTTTAGTGTGTTTGGTGAGGTTACGTTACGTATTCCCCTAGGATAGGTTAGGTATATTAGGGTAGGTTTCGTTAGGTTTAGTGTGTTTGGTGAGGTTATGTTACGTATTCCCCTAGGATAGGTTACCTATGTTGGGTTACATTTGGTTACGATTAGTGCGTTTGGTGAGGTTACATTACGTCTGTTTGGTTACGTTTCGTCTGTTCCGTTATGTTAACCGGTGGTGCAGTATATTTTTCTGGTGGTTTTTGATGCGATTTGACTTGTTTTTTACTTAATTTTTTCGGAAAATGCTTGATTTTACCTACTTGTCCAATCAAATTTCATGATTGGAAAAGAGGGGAAATGAGGCATTTCCGACAAAAATGAAGGTAAAAAACATTCGAATCGCATCAAAAACTACCAGAAAAATATATTGCACTACCTGGGGGGTGTATTGTCCACTTGTAAAAATTTACCACTTTTCTCGCAGTTGAATCACCTTACTTATTTTGCTGGGCAACTGAGTAGAACTATTATGTTTATATATGAACCATTGCGTATGTGTGTGTGTGTGTGTGTGTGTGTGTGTGCGTGTGTGTGTGCGTGTGTGCGTGTGTGCGTGTGTGCGTGTGTGTGTGTGCGTGTGTGTGTGTGTGTGTGTGTGTGTGTGTGTGTGTGTGTGTGTGTGTGTGTGTGTGTGTGTGTGTGTGTGTGTGTGTGTGTGTGTGTGTGTGTGTGTGTGTGTGTGTGTGTGTGTGTGTGTGTGTGTGTGTGTGTGTGTGTGTGTGTGTGTGTGTGTGTGTGTGTGTGTGTGTGTGTGTGTGTGTGTGTGTGTGTGTGTGTGTGTGTGTGTGTGTGTGTGTGTGTGTGTGTGTGTGTGTGTGTGTGTGTGTGTGCAGCCTCTGGTCTATACCGTTAATCCGCTCAGCACTCGGCCACCTTTAATCTATTGCCTCATCACCCACAGATTACTTTATTAACACCACCAGGCTGGAAGGCGTGGGAGAGAGAGACATGGACGGCACAGGAAGATGTACGGGCATGAAGGTGGTTGTCTTATATACACACTTGCAGCAAGGAGGGGCACACAGAACAAAAGGGGGAACCGACTTGACCTGACATACCAGAGCATCGCTTCACCTTACCTCACCTAAACCATAGCAAGCCTAGACAAGGAATGTTAATCTGGAGGACACTACTTCATAATTAGTTATGTTAACAATATATCACATTTCCAACGGCCTTTGCTCATGTTTGAATTATTCTCGTATGTTAGTTATTATCACTATAGGGGTTCTTAACTATCAACTAACATAAAGCAAAACAACAACTCACCATTATATACAGTATGTGGATGGCGTTTTAATCAGTACTCAGTATAAATATCTGAAGGCCTAAAATAAATATGTTGAGTACTTACAGTAGCTGTAGGGCTGATGTATTAAGTTCAGAATGATGGCTGATTGCTGTTTACTGTCCAGTTGCGGGAAGAGAATTAAACTGTCTGGTGGCAAGGAGAGAACTGAACTCTCTGGTACCAGGGAGAGAACTGTACTGCTTCGAGCAGCTTCGTGCACGAAGTAAATTAAATGAAACTTATCATTACTGAATATATAACTAAATACAGTATGTTGTTTTCTCCATGACCAGATTTATCTCCAGTGATAAATAATATCTTACCCAAATTATTTACTACAAGAATTTATTTACTAAGAAATGTGCTGTTGTGGGCGGGAAATTCAAACCCGAAATCCACGACACACTCCCCCGGCCAAAATATATACAATATTTACAACTGTCCCGTCCCAATCGGGATACGCCATAGTTGGGAGGAACCGAGGGCGGTCCAACGTGATGTCCTCAACGGGGCATCACATCGGTCAGTTACAAGTGTAGGGAGGTGTTGGGTAGCGCCGGTTTGGCTGTCATCTTCTTTCCTTTCTACATCAATTTCTAATGGATACAGCTTAACCACTGGTCTAGTGGTCAAACCGGCGCTTGTCCTTAGCTGTACTACCCTACATTCTTGATCGGGACCATGTAACAATTTGGTGGCCCAACCTAGTCGGCAGAGAAGGCGAGGCCCATCATCGTGCATCAGCACGACATCCCCAACTTGAGCCACTGCCTTCCCTTTCTTGTATGTCAATTGACGATGTAGCTTCCTGAGAGATATTAGGTAGTCAGTGGTCCATCTCCTCCACGGATCCCGTGAAATCTTTGTCACGTATAGGAGACGTCGGTTTATTCCCGAATTAGTTCGCCAGGTGATGTCCATGAGATCATCATCCCTGACTTCCTGTTTTGGGACTGTCTAAGACGCCTCCTGTTAATAAGTTGTGAAGGAATAATAGGGAGTGGATCTTCAAGGTCACCGTATTTATATCCAAGTGGACGGCCATTGACTGTGATCTCAAGTTCCAATAATACAGTATTCAGTTCTTCACGGGTTACAAAAGCTCTACCCAATACCTTTCTCAGGCCAGCCTTTAGGATACCTCTCAGTCTTTCCCAGATGGCACCGAACCATGGCGCCCTGGCCGGTATGAACCGCCACTCACAATTTACCTTTACCAATTCATGCTGTAACCTTGGATCATTTTTCAACTCCCTCAACACACTGGCTCCACTTATAAATCTAGTGGCATTATCACTAATTATGATTTCAGGGAAGCCTCTCCTGCTACAGAACCGACGGAAGACATGAATGAAGGACTCACAGGAGAGGTTTGACACAGTCGCAATGTGTATAACCCTAGTAACTGCACAGGTAAACAAGACTACATATAATTTCCCTAGGGTACCCTTTTCTTTTATGGGTAGAGCACCTGTGTAGTCTACTTCTGTTACCTGAAATGGATTCACTTCCTGAACCCTAAAGTAGGGTAACGGCAGAGCCTGTACAGCACTATGTGGGGCACCTTGTAATCTTTTACAAGTTATACATTTTCTTAAAACCTTCCTTACAACTTGTCTGATCCTAGGAATCCAAAATCTTTGTCTTATGTAACTTACAACATAACTTACTCCACTATGGCTACACACCTTGTGGCAGTACTCGGAAGGGAGAGCCGCTAACCTTGTTTACTAGGTATTAGGATAGGGTACTTTGGTTCATCCGTTAAGTCAGACAACTGTAACCTACCCTTACAACGCAACAGCTCACCTTCCATATAGAGGCCTAACTGCTTCGCAACATTACTTGGTGCGCCCTTTCCAGAGGATAAATAATGGTAATCCTCAGGGTACTCTTCCACTTGAGCTAACTTAATCTTTACTGATTCTGCTGTCCTTAATTCCGGCACTGTCAAATAAGCCGGCATTGCGTTTTGTGTTCCTTGTCTCCTATCTTTCAGTGTCTTAATAAATCTCAATACCCATCCCATCACATACCTTGTCTTCACATAAGAACCATATCAGTCCCAATTCATTATGGCAGAAAGGGTTACCCATACTGGCAATGACAGGGTCTCCTCAAGCAGACAACCCGTGGTGGTGTCCCCAACGTCGTCAAATGGACCATTTTCCGGCCACATATTTTGGTGAGGTAGCCATGTGGGCCCTCCCCACCACAAAGAGGAACCTTTTAAGGAATCATATGACGTCTCTCTGAAAACCAGATTACTGGGGTTGTTCTTTGTAGACACATAACGAAATTCAGCATCCGGGACTAATGCCTTTATTTCATCAATTCTGTTCTGAACATATACAGGCAATAGTTTTTTACTAGACAACCAGTATAGGGTTATCTGGCTATCCGTCCAGAGGTATATGTTCTCTATGCTTAATTCGTCCGCATAGGCCTCAGAAATATACTTGGCGAGACGAGCTGCTAGCATGAGAGCAGTCAATTCTAATTTTGGTATAGTGTGGGGTTTAATGGGTGCTGCTTTGGTCTTTGCCATAGCTAATCTACTACGTATAGTGATAAGTACATTGCGTTGTGGTCGCAATAACCCAGGTCCGTATCCTGGTCAAGGCACCAATTTATGTTAGTTATTGTCACTATAGGGGTTCTTAACTATCAACTAACATAAAGCAGAACAACAACTTACCATTATATACAGTATGTGGATGGCGTTTTAATCAGTACTCAGTATAAATATCTGAAGGCCTAAAATAAATATGCTGAGTACTTAGCTGTAGGGCTGATGTATTAAGTTCAGAATGATGGCTGATTGCTGTTTACTGTCCAGTTGCGGGAAGAGAATTAAACTGTCTGGTGGCAAGGAGAAAACTGAACTCTCTGGTAGCAGGGAGAGAACTGTACTGCTTCGAGCAGCTTCGTGCACGAAGTAAATTAAATGAAACTTATCATTACTGAATATATAACTAAATACAGTATGTTGTTTTCTCCATGACCAGATTTATCTCCAGTGATAAATAGTATCTTACCCAAAATATTTACGTGGGCGGGAAATTCATCCTTGACCTGACATACCAGAGCATCACTTCACCTTACCTCACCTAAACCATAGCAAGCCTAGACAAGGAATGTTAATCTGGGGGACACTACTTCATAATTAGTTATGTTAACAATATATCACATTTCCAACGGCCTTTGCTCATGTTTGCATTATTCTCATATGTGCCATGAATAAAGCATGATCCAACTATATTTCTTTCCTCAATGCTCTTTGATCTTGCTAGAATCTTAGAATCTGCCCAATGAACATGGAATTATTGAATGCTATGTTGGTATAACTGTCGGAATAATGTAAGTATGGTCCAACAGAGTAGTGGCTTATGCCAGCGCGCGCACGCACACACACAAGAAATCCTTGAGTCAAGGTAAACTTCTTGATATTTGGAAAAAAGCAAATATTGTCCCCTTATTCAAGAAAGGAAATAGACAAAATCCACTCAACTACCGACCAGTATCATTGACCAGTGTTGTAAGCAAGGTATTAGAAAAGCTTATAAGAAAAGCTTGGGTAAATCATCTAGAAGAACACAGTATGATAACAGAAAGACAGTTTGGTTTCAGAAAAGGAAAATCATGTGTTACTAATCTGTTGAGCTACTATGACAGAGTAACAAACACTGTATTGTGTGTGAAGGATGGGTGGACAGTATCTATTTAGATTTCAAGAAAGCTTTTGACAAAGTACCACACCAAAGACTTTTATGGAAACTGTGCCATCAGGGAGGAATTCGAGGCAAACTGTTTTGTTGGATGCAAGACTTTCTCATAAAAAGAGAAATGAGAACAGTACTAAGAGGACAAGATTGAAAAAGTTCAAAGGGCCGCTACAAGATGGATACCAAGCTTAAGGGACCTAAGCTACGAAGAAAGACTAAATAAACTGAATCTACAAACCCTACAGGAGAGAAGGAAAAGAGGTGACAGGTTAATGCTATATAAGTGCATATCAGGGATGGAGAAAATAGACATAAATGATTACTTAACATATGGAGAAGCATCAGCAAGAGGACACTGCAAAAAACTGCATAAGAAGAGAGGTGATAAAGACGTAAGGAAATTCAGTTTTCCAAACAGAGCAATTGATCAATGGAATGCACTACCGAATGAAATACTGTGTGCCAAAACAATTCACAAATTTAAGGATATGTACGATAAATGTGGTTTAAGACACGGGACAGTACGAGCTTGACTCATTCCTGTAAAGATACAATTAGGTAAGAACAATTAGGTAAGAACACACACACACACACACACACACACACACACACACACACACACACACACACACACACAGATGAGCTGACAGTAGAATTGGGTTCGCTTAGGAGAAAAAATTAGTGAAATGGCAAGTACAGTAGTCAACCACGAGAGTATTATGGAAGAGTTAAAAAATGATAAAGAGACAATTAGGCAAGTAAGCAGTCTGATAGACCAGAGCAGTAGCATTGAGGAGAAGATAACACAGGTGAATGAAGCTGTGCAAAGCTACAAAAATGATGTGGAAACCACTTATGCTGAAATGGTGAAAGTAAAGAAAGACTTAGAAACAAGGGTGGAAGAAAAAAGCATTAAAAAGGAAGTGAAAAGAATAATCCAAAACAATCCTAAGTTACTCAGAGATTCAGTAGATATTAACAAATCTATAGTAATCACTGGTATAGAAGAGGAAGAAGTAAAAAACGAGATCTCAAGAGACAAAAAGGTGATGCCAAATGTAATGGGCATATTGAAAGAAGTATCAGAGGAAATCTGTAGTAAAGAAATACGAGAGAAGCAAGTCAAGACCGCTCAAGTTAACCTTCCAGAGTGTAAACACCGTGGAGGAGATACTAAAAAATGCAAAGAATCTTATGGAAAAAGAGAGTTCAAAAATGTATGGATAAAAAGATGCCTAACACAAGAGGAACTGGAATTACTGAGAGTGAAGAGGGAGGAAGCAAAAACAAAAAATGAGGGAAGATCAGAGGAGGAGAAGAATACTTTTTTTTTTTTTTTACAAAGTAATAGGATTGCAGGTACGAAAGTGGTACATAAACATGAGGGAATAAAAGGAGGAAGGTAGTAGAACCAAGTCATGACAAGTATATAAACAAGATGATTACGTTGATGTACTCAAATGTGGATGGAATGGTATCTAAATTATTAGAGATGAATGATTGTCAGAGAAAATGAACCACATATAATATGCTTAACTGAAACAAAATTAACACCAAGGATATCAAATGACATCCTAAACTAAGAATATAATATATGGAGGAGAGATAGGAACTTAAAAAAAGGAGGACGAATGATAATATTAACTAAGAAAAATCTAAAAGTCAAAGAAATAGAACTAGATACACCCTCACAAGTAGAACTGATTGCAGTAGAGATCAATACATCTGAAGGGAAAGTAATTGTAGCCAATTTGTACATGCCACCCAGATCAAACACATGGGAAAGAGACGAATATGAGGACCTGGCAGAGAATACAAATCAGAGTTTAAGAGCATTACTACATAAAATGGAAGAGAAATCGGAAAGAATTATACTAACTGGAGATTTTAATACAAATGTAAATTGGAATACTT
Source organism: Coenobita brevimanus (assembly GCF_032717465.1). NCBI lineage: Eukaryota > Metazoa > Arthropoda > Malacostraca > Decapoda > Coenobitidae > Coenobita > Coenobita brevimanus. The sequence goes on from NC_136956.1 coordinate 12,131,395, forward strand.
TAGATATGATAAGCCAAGAAAGCTGTTGGGACCAAAAGCTCCTGGATCTCGTGCAAGAGTTTTTCCTAACGCAACATGTAAGGGAAAGCACCAGAAAAAGAGGACTCGATGTACCCTCAATGCTAGATCTAATATTTACTAGGCAAGAAAACGATATTGACAATTTAATATACCACCCTCCATTCGGCAAAAGCGACCATGCAGTACTAAATTGCAGCTTCAGGATAGCTTATGACATAGACAACAGCAATGAAAGTTACAAAAAGAGCCTAAACTATAAAAAGGGAAAGTATCATGACCTAAAGAAGTACTTCTTAGAAATTGCTTGGGGAAAGGAGCTTAGAGGACAAGATTTAAATGCTATATATAAAAAATTCTGTGAACTTTATGAAATAGGAGTCCAGAAGTACATCCCACACCACAAAGAAGCAGAAAAGAAAATGAAGAAATGGTTCAATACAGAACGTAAAAAATCAAAAGAAAAAAGAGATTTGTTGTGGAATAGATACAGAAGACACAATAGTGAAAGGGCATATAATAATTACAAACAGGCAAGAAACGATTATACAAGAATAAGGAGGGAAGCCCAAAAACAATTTGAGGAGGATATAATAAATAAAAGTAGTGATCAACCAAAGCTATTTTACAGCTACATCAGAAGCAAAACCAAAGTAAAAGATAAACTACAATCCATTACGGACGAGGGAATCACCTATATACAAGAGAAGGATATTTGTGAAGCACTAAACAAGAAATTCCAATCAGTTTTTACAGAGGAAAAAAAATTGGAGAGGGATTATGTGGAACATGCATGCCCACACATACTACCAGATACACAAACATCAGAAAAAGTAATACAGGAGGAGCTAAGTAAATTAGACAAAGGAAAAGCAAATGGTCCTGATGAAATTTCATGTTGGGTACTACGTGAATGTTCAAAGGTGTTAAGTAAACCATTATTTTTAATTTTCAAGAAATCCTTGAGTCAAGGTAAACTACCTGATATTTGGAAGAAAGCAAACATTGTTCCCTTGTTCAAGAAAGGGAATAGACAAAATCCACTCAACTACCGACCAGTATCACTAACCAGTGTTGTAAGCAAGGTATTAGAAAAGCTTATAAGAAAAGCTTGGGTAAATCATCTAGAAGAACACAATATGATAAAAGAAAGACAGTTTGGTATCAGAAAAGGAAAATCATGTGTTACTAATATGTTGAGCTACTATGACAGAGTAGCAGACACATTACAGGAAAGAGAAGGATGGGTGGACAGTATCTATTTAGATTTCAAGAAAGCATTTGACACAGTACCACACCAAAGACTTTTATGGAAACTGTACCTTCAAGGAGGAATTCGAGGCAAACTGTATTGTTGGATGCAAGATTTTCTCATAAGAAGAGAAATGAGAACAGTACTAAAGGGAAATTACTCATCATGGAAAGAAGTGACTAGTGGAGTACCACAGGGCTCAGTGCTGGCACCAATCGTGTTTTTAGTATATATAAATGATATAGACAGTAACACTGGAAATGAAAGCTATCTAATAATGTTTGCAGATTATGCAAAAATACAAAGGAGAATTACTAACACAGACTCTTGTAAAGAGCTACAAGAAGAATTAAATAAACTTCATGAATGGAGTAATACTTGGCAAATGGAATTCAGTGTGGTCAAGTGTCATGTAATCAAGTTTGGTAAAAGTGGAAAAAGACCTGATTGGGATTAGGTCTTTTTCCACTACACACATCAGAAAGAGAGAAGGAACTAGGTGTGATTATCAATAACAGACTATCTCTGGCTGACCACATCAGTGAGAAGGTACGGAACATGTATACACTGCTTGCAAATATGAGAATAGCATTCACATACATAAATGAAGACATGCTAAGAAAGATAATAACATCATTCATCAGACCAACCCTGGAGTATCCATCAGTAGTCTGGAGTCCTCATCTAAAAAAGCACATAGACACGATTGGAAAAGTTCAAAGGGCTGCTACAAGATGGATACCAAGCTTAAGGGATCTAAGCTACGAAGAAAGACTAAATAAACTCAATCTACCAACACTACAGGAGAGAAGGAAAAGAGGTGACATGATTATGCTATATAAATGCATATCAGGGAAGGAGAAAATAGACATAAATGATTACTTAACCTATGGGGACGCATCAGCAAGAGGACACTGCAAAAAAAACTGCATTAGAAGAGAGGTGATAAAGACGTAAGGAAATTTAGTTTCCCAGATAGAGCAATTGATCAGTGGAATGCACTACCGAATGAAATAGTGTGTGCCAACACAATTCACAATTTTATGAATATGTACGATAAATATGGTTTAAGACACTGGACAGTACGAGCTTGACTCATTTCTGTAAAGATACAATTAGGTAAGAACAATTAGGTAAGAACACACACACACACACACACACACACACACACACACACACACACACACACACACACACACACAGAAAGAGAGAGAGAGTGGGGAAAGCTCATACGAGCGCATAGGAGGTGCAGATAACATGTCACCTGTTGGCCTGTGACGAGGTTATCTGTTGCGGAAAAAAAAAAAAATCTAAGATTTAACCAAGGTGTAAGAGAAAAAGATAGAAAAGAAGAAGTTTCTTCCACACCCACCACACCGTCTGGTTAATTTGGCAAGAAACGGATAGAAAAAAAAAAAATCTTTTTTGGTGGAATAAACAAGCATATAAATTTCTGTTTCCGATTCAGAAAAGGGACAACCATACACTATGTAATCTCTTGTCGACATATATGTCGCATAAGCAATCGTCAAATGTTCTCATCATTAACCAAACGCCTCAACGTCTTCCGAATACACTGCAACCTGGAAATATACAAGACACAGTAAGCTACAGCCTGTAGCCTGATAATATTTGCCAAGCCGAATTTTAAATGGTATCAATAGTTTTTGTACCAACTACTGTTGCGGGAAACAACTCCATTCTTCCCTTACGCGAATATTAATGTTCCCTAAATTTGTGTTGTATCGCCTACTTTGGATGTTGTTGATTCTCTCCTCATTCGAGGAGACCGGGCCTTGCTGTAGCCCGGTTGGTGGTGGTTGTCTTGAGTAAGGTAAGGGGGAAGACAGGGCCTGGGGAATGCCCAGCACACACGCCCTGTCTCCTGGCTGAGTTGCGGTGTGTGTGCCCTACTTTGGAGTTTTATTCCATTATTTCTAGTTATACCGTAGTATCATTCTGTAATTGAAACAAATTATCATATTCAAAATCGCCAAATTTAAGTTTTTAAATACATGTGTTAGATCTCGCCTTAATCGTCTACTTTTTTTTCTTTAGTCGCCCTTCGTAGAATAAGTTACACAGCGATGGGATTTTTTTTATTTTTATCTGTATTATTATTATTTTTTTTTAGGGGGAACTCTGCGGTGCAGTTTTTCAATTCATTTTCTTTCCGTTATAAGAGTTGGGGACCATTGTTGCATACAGTATTCTAGGTGTGGTCAAACTTATGATGTTTTAAGTTTGAGTTTACAAATGGCGTTTTATGATCAAAATTCCTTGCGATGTAACGGAGTATTTTGTTTGTCCTGTTGCTGTTTTGAGTCTTTGAGGTCTTTACTTATGATAAATCTCAACTCTTTCCCGCCCTTTAGTTCAGATGGCTACTGAACAATATTCATATTTAACTTTGCCGCCAAAGTACATTACCTTACATTTGTCCAGTGAGGGCAGTAGAAAAGATTTAGTTGAAATGAACATGTGAAGTTACATGGAGAGACAGTTTGAAGAATGAGGAAGTGAAGGAGCGTTGTGGTGTAAATGTGGATGTGATACAATGCGTTAGGAGAAATACAGTGATGTGGTTTGGCCATATGGAGAGGATGGAGAGTGAGAGACTAACTAGGAAAGTGTATGTGCATGAGGTGGAGGAGGAAAAGGGAGGGGGATGAGATGGATGGATGGGGAAGAGTGGTATATGAGAGAGGGGGGTGAAAGTTGGGGGGAGGACAGGGAAATGCCAGGGAACAGGGGGACAAGTTAGTGATTCGTTTGTGGCCACCCCTTACGGGATTAAGGCATCTGGCTATAGACATATTTCATTTGCCAATTTTCATTCCAAATCATAAATTTATCCGTGTCCTTTTGTATAGATTCACAACCTGCATTCGAAAGTATTTTGCCTCAAAATCTCGTGTCATTTGCAAATTTCGATACCTTTCGAATGAGTAGATTTTCTTGGTCATTGATATTAATCAGGGGTTCTCAACACTTTTCCCACCAAGTTACCCCTGAGTTATTAAACCATTGACCCGCAACCCCATTAATCTTACGCTTAATAGAATGGCAACGTATTACGACTAATTCAATATACATTGATACTACAATGGCTGTTATCAAATGCTTGATAGCGACTCTATTAGGAAGTTAAACATTAACATCAATGTACAGTGATACTGCACAAGAGTGAAATTATAGTTACTTTAGGATGAAAGTGTAAAACAGTACTATTCTGGTTAAGATATATATATATATATATATATATATATATATATATATATATATATATATATATATATATATATAATCACTTTATTTGGCAAGTAAGCATTAATTCCATGTTTAAACATGGCATCCAGTATTAAACTTCAGTGTGAAGGCTGTCTGTTCTGTGCAAACAAGATTCTCAATTCGAGGAGGGCTACTTGACAGACATACTCGAAGGTCATGTTCCACAATAGGCCGTGCTTGGTGTTTCGTTTTCATGTTCAGCAGCTTTGAACATCGGCAAAGGCCTCCCATCAACATCAGGTACAACTGGGTCAAGCTCACTCATTTTTTACCAGAACTTGGTCAGGGAAAGTGTTGCATATGTAACAGAGTCGACCACCAACTCTAGGAATTTTTCTCGCATGTCATCTGGGAGATTGTGCACTTTAACAACGAATGGGTTTCAAATGAATTTTTATTCCAACTTACTGACTTTGGAGAAATACGACTACAACTCCATCCGCTAGGAAGAATGATGTGATTCCACAAGGTGCACCAAGTCTTGTTTTCCAGTATCTTTGCTTTTATCAAGTTGCTCACTATGGTGTTCAAACATGCTAAGATTTTCGTCTTTGGCCTTCCATTTCCATAGCTCCAGCTTCATGATGAGTGATCATAATCTGTCCATGAAATCGATCACTGTGATACAACGGTCTTGGAGGAATACGTTTAATGATGTAAGATGTAAGAATATGTCCTTTAAGTAGGCCAGCTTCTGGAACCATAGGTTATCTGACAGTTTCTAGGTGAACTCAAGCGACTTTTTCTTGTGGTCACGTTTGAAGAATTCGGAAGACTGTCTTCCTTCAATTGCTCTACTCTTGATACCGAATTCCCCAATGATAACCAGTGAATCTATGCGTGAATAAGTAACAGTTCTCCATCTGCTCCAGAGAGTTGGCACAGTAGACAGAAAAGTCATGTATTCAAGGCACTTACTTTGATTGGATTTACCATGTGCATGACATGAAGTAAAAATCATAACTCTGATGGGAGAGGTTTAGAATCTAGAGCATATCTCCAAAACATACAGTGAAGATGTCTTGTTTCAGGAGTAGCTTCAGTCCTTGAAACCCTGATCAGCAGCCAGATATCGCTGGTGCTCTGCCAGTTGTGTATGCACATATATTTTTCCAAGAAGCCCTTCAGCCTCTAAAAAAATTTGGAACATCATGGAAAATGTCTTCACCTTGTTGTCGGATTCAAATTATATCAGAACAAGAAATATTAATTGAAATATCCACCACTGATGTATTGTACAAACATCAGGAGCAGGGCAGAAACAGCCATGTCAGTTGTCTCATGAAGCGGGATTGCAAATTTTCCTAAAGATGACTCTTTCATATAAGAAATTATTGTTGTTTGATATCTCCAGGCATATCTAATATTCGTCGATAAACAGTATAATTTGAGAAAGGTACTGCCCAGCATCTTATCAAATGACATACAGGACTATATCTTTAAAGCTAGAGACGATAAACCTCTCTGCAATGTTGCGAGTTTATTTTCCTCATGGTATTGTCAATAGTACCATGTACGATGCACGTAACCCAGACTCATTATGTTGACTGAACTGTCCTGAGTGATCAAAACTTGCTCATTTCATTGCACTGTATATCAAAGAACTAAACATCAAAATCAATGTACAAGCGGAAGATCTCCAAGCCCTCCCAAGCTTACGGCGGGACACACCCCAAATATAACAACCATCAGAATTATGTACACGCAGGTGTCCAATTAGGACACGGATTGAATAGCGGCCACCTCATCTGTTTAGTGGAGATTCCCAGTCCAGCACTTGGCCAGGCCAGTCGTCACTATGCCCAACCTACGAGCGACTACCACGACCTTTGCGCTTGCCTTCGACCCATTGAGGGGGGCATCTAGGAACAGATCAGAGCCACCAAGAGCCAAGTTGAACTTGGAGACCCTGAACTGGTTCAACGTTCATCAAGCGCCACTACACTGGTGCTGACGGTTTCGTACACAGCCTTGGGATCGTTGCCCCGAATTCACGGCACCTCCAACGCCCTCTGGGCGAGGGTGATATGGTGGAGTTCGCCTCTTTCAGTCTCCCAAGGGTCCTGAGGCTAGGGGGTGTTGCTGCTCAGGGCTCTGCCCATGTACGGCGACGCCCCTCGGCCCGGAGACCCCGGCCTAAGGGTCCTGGGTGCTCTGGAGAGATTAACGCCATCGTTGCAATGTGCATTGCGACGGCACAAGCTTTTTGTGGGGGTGACAAGATGGTTCTGTGCGTTCTCCTTCCTCAAATCTTCCAGGAGAACTGGCTGTCATGCCTCACCATCCCTCGCAGTTTTGCCCTCAATGCATTTTCCGCCCTTTGATAGGAGCATCAGGCCCGGCAGCAGCAGCCACAACCCCGCAGTACACTACTGAAAAGACTGCAGCTGGGTGCTCCCCTCAATAAGGCGACCGGCACTACGATCACCGACCCTTCACCGTCTGTGGACATGGAATAGAACTTGGCTAAACCACTGTCGAGGGCCACCCTCCGCCGTCGTCATCTGCGGGGGGACGGGCTGCTTCTCCTGTCCCTTCTGTCCATCTGGACTTTGGGGACCCTCCTTCCTGGGTTCCTACATCTTCTACTGGGAGTATGGTGGACCTCACACCATCTGCTACGTCTCTTGCTGAGGCTCCTGTGTCTTCCTCCCCACCTCCACCAAGGGCGAGGAAGAAGAGGCAGAAGAGCAAGCGCCAGGGCAACCCTTCAACCATTGCTCAGCGCATTGCCAACGCCCTTCCGCTCATTGACGCTGTAACGGCCTCCCACCTTGCCTTTCTCAACGACACAGACCTCCAGGAGATGCTGCTCGAGTTCTTCGCCCCTACCGACCCTGACGACCCCCAGCTCCTCTCTATCGGCAGCTGTATGTCAACCTAAGGGAGGCATACACTGATCAAAGCATCTCTGCCGACCTTGAGTCCCACCTCTTCTATGCCTTGGCTTTTGACCCTCCTCGCTCTGACATGCTCAATTACATCGCGACACCACTGCACTCTTAAGAGCCGCTTCATTTTCCCACACTTTTGTCTGGCGGGCCTTTATTTGGCTCGGTCCTCCTAAGGGAGGTAAATCTAACAACAACAGCAACGAAAACTGCTTAGCGCATTCTCACCTCAGTCACGGAGGAAGAAACCTCTATCTACCAAGGCTACTGAAGAAAGGTTAAGGGACTCAAAATCGCGATCTAGCAAGAAATGAAATGAACGGAAAAAACTACGGTGAAATCATACACAACCTACCAGACGAGACTAAGGGACTCCTGAGGTGTAAAGAAAATATACAGAAGAAAATATACAATGCAGAACCTGCAATCGCTTTCAATGAAACATATACATACACATATACAGTATATATATATATATATATATATATATATATATATATATATATATATATACAGTATATATATATATATATATATATATATATATATATATATATATCATCTGAAGGTAAATTCGCTTAATAAACATTTGCTGTTTGGTGTAAATTACTTGAAAGGCTTAGCGCCGATAGGACTACTAATATCTTTAAAAGGAACTATAGGCTGGACTCAACACTTGTGATATAAATGATGACAATATTTATTGATTTCTCTGACATTGTTTTTAATCTGTGTGTGTGTGTGTGTGTGTGTGTGTGTGTGTGTGTGTGTGTGTGTGTGTGTGTGTGTGTGTGTGTGTGTGTGTGTGTGTGTGTGTGTGTGTGTGTGCGTGTGCGTGCGTGTGCTTGTGCGTGTCAGCGCGCGCTTGGGGTTGAAGGTTGACTGGTTGGGAAATTGAAAGATGGGAACAGAATGAAAAAGCGAGATCAATCTCACAGGAAAGAGAAAAAAATGATGTGAAGTGTACGTGAGAGAGGAAGAAGAAGAAGAAATATAGAGGACAATGACTGAGAAAGGAACTGAAGAAACTGAAAGAGTTGGAGGGGAAGGGGACTTAGAATGGAAATTAAACAGACAAGAATCAGAGAAGAAATACTGGAACGATAACGTATGGGAAAGAGGAAATGTGAAAGAGAATAAAAATGAAGGGAGGGAGACATGCTAGAGAGAGAGACAGAGACGGAGAATAGGAAAAACCAAGGAGAGAGGGACTACATCGGGGAGGGTCAGCATGAAAGAGGGAGGGAGAATAAAAGAAAGTTTGTACTGGATAAACAAGTGCGGAAGAGCCGGTGGATCGTTAAGAGGGAGAGATGGAGGGCAGAGAGGGGTAGGGTGGTAGGAGGGGAAATGCGAATGTGGAGAATGGGAGCAGACTCCCGGAAAATAACGGGGAAACGGAAAGAAAATGAGAGAGAGAGAGAGAGAGAGAGAGAGAGAGGGAAGGAAAGGAGAGAGGAAGATGGAGAGAGGAAAGATAAGGGTGAAGATGGTAAGCGTGGGGTAAGAAGGGAGAGAGAGGAAGCAAACGAGAAAGGAGGACGGCGAGAAGAAAGGAGACGGTGAGGATGTTGGGCATGGGGTAATGATAGTGAAAACGGTGGATATAGAAAACAGGAAGGGAGGAAACAAGAAATATAAAATGGGAAAGAGGGGAAATCACGGGAAGAGTAAAGAAGATAAAAGAATGTTAAGAACGAAGAGGGGATTGGAAATCAGGAAGACGTGAGGGAGAACAAGGAGAAAGGGGGAGATGAAAGGAAGGGGGAAGCAGGAAAAAAGATGGAGTAAAGTGCTGGAAGATTAAGAATGGCAAGACAAGAGTCGAAGTTTCGGCAGATGAAATGAACAGGTCAGACATCGAGAAAACGAGAGAGAGAGAGAGAAATGGAGAAATGAATTCCCCGAGCTAGGCATCTAAGGTCATATAGCCCCGCTGGGTTACAGGAGGGCGCTACCCCTCCCGGCAACGGTAGCCCGGGCGAGGCTCGAACTTGCGACCTCCCGATCACAAGCTCAACGCGCTACCACTGTGCTACCGCGCCCCCAGAGAGAGAGAGAGAGAGGAGTGAAGTGAGCCTGCGTGAGATATGTGAAATGAGACATGAAAGTGAATCAGTGAGGTGTGAGGAAGTACGGGAATGAGTGGCGAGAGTGAGTGATGTTAGTTGTGAGGTTGGAGGGGATTGAAAATGAGGGTGATACAGTATGAAACATATGGAAATGAGAGTGAGGCGAATACAAGTTTGTTGAATAAGTCAGTGAGACTGAGAGTGATCAGAGTGAATGAGAAAGAGGCACTGACAATACGACTGAGGAGTCATTTCTCGCTCGGCTACCTAGTTCAATGGACCTCCACCCTCTCCAAATCCGGTGATTTGGTACTTCTTGGGTTTTGTATATAACTGTGTGTGTGTGTGTGTGTGTGTGTGTGTGTGTGTGTGTGTGTGTGTGTGTGTGTGTGTGCTATTACTGTGTGAACGATTACTGAGTCTAGGTGAATGATGCATATAATTGTTTGAGTGGCAGAAACAGATTGCACAGAATGTAAACAGTAGAGTTTGTCCCTTTGTGCGCGTCATGGTTTCCACTTTGTGTCAGCTGTGTTGCAGTTTCTGAGTGTGATCATTCATTTAATTTCATTGGTTACTGACTGTTTGTCGGAGTGGATCTTTGCAAAGTTAACCTAATTTTTGTAGTCATTAAACATAGAGTAGCTGAATACCATGCTCAAACAATTGTTTGAGACTGCCGCTTCGTCTACATATTGCCCTATTGTTTTGTACTTTCCCGCCACTAGCCTAAGGTGATTTGTTTTCACTCAACCAGTATCTGTTACTGTTCTCCATCAGCTCGTGGTAATTTATAGTAATATCTTAGGTAGATTACCTTTGCTTTATAAGTAAAGACTATTTGTGTCTATTATACAGTAAACAGTTTTTTTTCCTCCGTAGTAGTGTAAGGTTTTTGCTTGCACACCCGCACAAAAATTATTCGTGATCTTGGTTTCTATGGTTGTGATAATGCGCAACGTCCGCAAACACACATAAGTCTATTAATGTGGTGTCTCAAAACATATACCACCCAGTAAGTAAATATTTGTGCAATTTTGAGGTCTAATAATTACCAAAGATAGTATTTGCAATTATAATTACAGGATGCCCCATTTATCATAATGCTTCATCCATGTTTCTGAATGATACGTGCTGTAAGAGTGCCGATACTTTTTTGGGAGGGTGTACGTCATTCATTGCTAACGGTAGTAAATATTTTGTAATCTCCAACTTGAAGGCATTTCCGCTGTCCCAACACGTTTAACCCGTTTTTTTATTATAATATCGGTGTTATATAACTGATCTACTACCGGTACGTATTGTATCGTATTGCTTATAAAGAGGCCACCATGCTTGGATGCGTCGGTCTTAGTCACTTAATGTCGGCTCTCTAGACCCCTCGATCTTTGACAGCCTCCCAGTTCAGTCCCTTATCTCGTTCCATTTTTTTATTTGTCTGCTTCTTGCACCCTTACCCTTGACATTCACACCTCTCAACTTCCACACATAACTAACGTCTCCCATCCTCTCAGTATGCCTGAACCATCTCATCACAGCACCAATACATTAAAGACCCATCATTCCTCTCAACTCTTCGATCACAATCCTAGCCCCCCACCCCCCAGGCCTTGCATTCAAGGATGTACACTCTCACCAAAAAGTATCACGCAGGTAGGGCACGATGATATCCGAAATTATCATTATAGCTCATGAATTCTTGGTAAGATTTATTTGTAATGACTTTGCTATACATATAATAACAATACAGACTAGAAAATGTTACAAACAAGCCATGTATAGCATCCTTGAGACTGCAAGTTTATCAGCATGGGGAAAACAATCGTCGTTCATTTCCAGTAGCCATCGTGCGGTGTCTCAGATTGTTTCGCGTCAAGTGTCCACCGATTCTTTTTTGGTGTGAGTGCACAACACACCTACCATTACATTTTCATTTCTCTACGTTTGAGCCAATGAATACGAGTATATCCTTCCATTCCTTCCCAGGTTTGACTACCAAACAGCATTACACTGAAAAGATATGCTGCAGACAAGGATCCCATATCACAGATGTAGAGCCATCTAAATGTTAAGAGAGGAAACAACTCCCTGAACTTCCTCCAACCACACCTTACCCTAGTCACAGAGCTAGCTCTAGCCCCACCTCCAGCACATAACATGTCCCCCAAATGACAAAACTCTTCCACACACTTATTTGACTCTAGCAATATAAATCTTTTCATGCTTCGTATCTCCACATGCTTCCCCCGACACACCACACACACGAAATCGACATTATTGTGTAGCCTGCCTCTAATGCCACAACATCTCTTATGCATCCACTTACCATAAAACACTGCACAGGATGGAGTTACTTCCCCCACCCTTGTGGCAGACTGCACACGGCCACAGTCTGTGTTTTGACAGTACTGCCACCACTCTTCGATATCGTCACTTTTGTTTTATCTGCATTTGCTCTCAAACCCTTGTGCCCCATTCCATCCCTCCACATCCCAAATCTTTCCGCCGCATCATTTTCTTTCTCTGCAGTCAACAACGTCATCATCACCAAACATCTCCCATGGGAGTCTATTTCTGAAGTCACATGAGAGAGCTTCGAGCATCATGACAGACAATAAGGGGCTCAAGACTGATCACTGACGCACGTCAACATTCACGGAAAACTCATCACTAAAATCTCCATTCACTCTCAGCTGCGCGCAAGCACCCACATACATAGCCATAGCCACTCTAACCAGCCACTCCTCTATCCCAAGCTTTTCCATTACCCACTTTACCTTATCCCTAGGGACTCTGTCAAAGGCCTTCTCAAAATCCAGAAAAAAACAAAACGTAGCTCCCGTTTCTTTCCTATATATTTTTCCTGAAGCTGTTGGACAATGGATATGGCATCAGTGGCCCCTTTGCCTGACATACACCCAAACTTCATCTCATCAATATTCGCTCTTTCCCTTACCATACCTTTTAGGACTCTATTTATTACCTTCATTATCTGGTCCAAAAGTTATATGCCTCCATAATTTCCTCTTTCCAGGGTATCCCGCTTTCCCTTAAAGATATTATTTTACAATCACATTCTTCAGCCAGTCATTTGTGACAGCACATGTATATATAATCCACTGTATCTCGATAGTACACAGAACAACAACAACAACAACAAAAAGTACTGATACTGTTCTGACGATTTTGAATGAGAGGTCGCATTCCAGGCGGGATATTGCTGATCACCATAGTTATCAACTACTTCTGTGTAGTTTGTCTTGTTTGCTAGCACTGCAGAAAAAAAAAATGATCTCACAGATACTTGTTTGTGGACATAGTTTGATTATAAAGGAAACACACCATAATTCAATAACAATAGAAACAAAACAAAACATCCAATGGTCAGAAATATCACCAAATATTTAAAATATCTCCACTTGGTCATGATCTGCACCACATGGACATTGTCGGAAACATCACCACATGGCCATGAACACCAGCACATGCCCATAAACACCGCCACATGCCCATAACCCTCACCTCACGGTCATAGACTTCACCACATGGACACAGACATCACCATATGTCATGAACACCACCATACTGTAATTAATCCTGCCACATGGCCATTAACATTATCGCAATGTCAAACACACAAAACATACGATCATTGTCATTAAACGCGAAAACATGACCATAGTCGTAAGCACAACATGATCATAGTCATAAACTACCACATGGTCATAAAAGATAACCATTTGGTCAAGAGAAAGACCTCTGTCAAAAATATGAAATCAACACATGCTCGTTCGTTTTCATAAACGCATCATATGGTCGTAAAACAGCACTACACACCCACAAACATCCATCCAGCACACGTGTGTTCGTAATCACATTTTAACATTTTTTTTTTATTAAATATGAAGCAATTTGCTCTCTTTTTAGACTCCAGACTTACCGATATTTACTGTTATTTGGCTAACATAATTAAGGATCATTCAATCAAAGAAACAAATATGTGAGTAAGAAAGAAAGGAAACTGGAATATGAAGACTTGGCTAGCAACTAGCACTTTAATTTTGCAATATATATATATATATATATATATATATATATATATATATATATATATATATATATATATATATATATATATATATCAGGACAGACTTATATTACTCAGACAAGGAGCAAAGAAAGGAAACTGGAATATGAAGACTTGGCTAGCAACTAGCACTTTAATTTTGCAATATATATATATATATATATATATATATATATATATATATATATATATATATATATATATATATATATATATAGCAGGACAGACTTATATTACTCAGACAAGGAGCGGAAACCTAATTTTGATGTTCAAAATTCAATAAACGGGATGGGGTCCATCCTACAATACATGACCTCCTGGTAACATTAGCTTTCTCCAGAAACGGCCAGGTTGGAGGCAGGAAGAGAAAAAAATAGGAAGGTGACGAGGCGACAGGGTGAGAAAGAAACCAACTCATTACATGAATAGAATGAAAAAAACCTTTGAAGGCGTGAGTTGAGACAGAATAAAAATACTGCATGTAAATGAATGGTTCTTCGTGTCACAAACACACACACACACACACACACACACACACACACACACACACACACACACACACACACACACACACACACACACACATTCTCTCTCTCTCTCTCTCTCTCTCTCTCTCTCTCTCTCTCTCTCTCTCTCTCTCTCTCTCTCTCTCTCCAGGGAACTCTGTTTTTCCACTGGGCCCTTCCGTCCCCCTTGGAAATTGCTCACGCCCCTTTAGAGGGGCGCGCCCCTGAGGTTGAGAACCACTGTGCTAAACCAACAATACTGGGCGAGAAATGCCGCATAAAATAAAACCTACGGTTAAAAGCAATGGCCAAATCACGAGTATCATCAAATCACCAAAATAAGCACCTAAAAGTATATTTTTCTTCAAATTTAAATCTCTACGAGGGATGGAATTCAGGCGGGAAAACAAAGTTGTGGGCGATGCGAATAAATAGTTAAGTAGGCTAATAATAGGCAACAAATCCAGTGAATTTAATGAAAAAACAGTTAATTCACTAGGAAATGACTATAGTCTTTTACGTCAGCTTGGTCTAGATTTTCGACCTTTTGTTGTTAATGTCACTTAGTTCAATGGACGAAAAGGACAATAACTACTTTCGCTCCACACTACTTCCATGACTTTTCTCTCTGATTAGCAACATAGTTTAGTGTTCATCTTTTTTTTTTTTTTTTTACAATAAGCATTCAAGATGGCGGGATGGCAGTTGTAAACTAAGAGTAAAAACAGCAGTCATTTTTATTACGACAAGGCAATTTCAACATGTAATACTATCTGGAGGGTAGTCTTATCAATAGAGACTGAAAGGGTGGTGATCAAGAGCAAAAGCGACATGACGAGAACTAAAGACAAATAAGTTGATGGCTAACAACAACAACAACAATGGCAGGTGTGACAATGAAGGCCAGAGAAGATACACTCCTACTCACAGTGTGATCATGGCTAAAGTAAGGTTTTTTTGGGGCCACTTGGACATGACTGGAAGCATGTATGATATTGCGTACCATTGTTATTAATTTAAAATATAACAAACCTTTCTTACATATTCGCAATACTAGTTTTCTTTTACTTCTTGCACACCATAAATTAAATTTGGAGGGCAGACAAGTTATGGGAATATATATATATATATATATATATATATATATATATATATATATATATATATATATATATATATAAGGAGAAAGAGTATTGCCATCTCGGACTCCCTATTAGGTGAATGGTTGCCAGATCCAGGGAGTTTTATCAGAAACTTAGGGAAAGTGTCATCCCTTCTCAGCGATTGTATTATGGGTCACAAAGTATCGGTGCACAATATGCGAGAAACATTTGGGACCACTGAACGAAGGTCACTGAAATACGTGTCTGACCTACAAAACGTTGGCAGCCCTGATGTCAGGAGGTGTCATACATCGCCAACTAGCAATATCCTCTTGCAAACATGTATGGCAAATATTATGTTTATATAAACATTGTTCATACACAATGAAACGTTGGAAATGTATCATGGGAGTTGAATGTTTTCGGTAGTCATCGGACCCCTTGTTCACCGATCCTTTTGTGAACCACAGTACGAGTAGTTGTTGAGAAGCGGGGTTTGCTATTTAGGTAGTGCTGGAGGAATTCCCGATGATTTTCGAATTTTTCTGCTACGTGTCACAGTTGCCAGTTAGCCTGCTATTTGTGAGTAAAGTATTTTGTATTCTGTACATTAATTTTTGTGCTTCTTTTCTCTATAATGAATTATTTATCAGTTTTTCTTAAATCATGTATTTGTATCTCAGTTTGTATGTTAAAATATTTAGTGTTATGTAATATAAGAAAACTCTCCAAGTTGGCAACTGTTGCTTTCCCAAGAATGTAGTAGATAATTCTAGTATATGAGAAGCTTATATAAGGCTGAGAAAGAGACTAGAGGAGCCCTCAGTTCAGTTTGATTTTAGAGTGTCAGTGCTGTTTGTGAAGGCTGTATAACTCCAGTACTTGTGAAAACAGTGGGGTGTAGTTCAAAAGCATTAAGTGTAATTATTTGGACAATAAAGACAACGAAAGTGAGAAACTTGCTTACATTCAACGCCTGAGCTGATCTTGTGTGCTGTACACCGATAGGCTGACCATAGGAAGAACTCACTGGGCAACATCCTTCTTATAGTGTACTTTATGGTACTACTGCTGTTGAAACCTGTGGCAGTGTGGGACGGGGACGTAACAGTGGTGTCAGGAGTGGGATCTTTCGAAAAGTGCTGCAGTGAATCTAACCTTCGACATTGGGGAAGAAGGTGCACAAATGAGAAGCCAGACTAGGAAGGATGAAGTGTCATTAGGTGCAATTTTGAAGCTATTACAGAAACAGAACGAAGGACAGAAAGAACTCAAAGAACAATTACAGGCAGAGAACAAAGGACAAAAAGAACTCAGAGAACAATTACTGGCACAGAACGAAGGACAGGAAGAACACAAAGAGCAATTACAGGCACAGAACGAAGAACAGAAAGAACTCAAAAACAACTTCAAGAGGCTTAACAGGAGCAATAGACAGAATTACAACTGAGGATGCAAGGGCAGCTACAGTAGATGCTTTCATGGGGGAAAAGAGAAACAACAACAGTTGAAGGAGGATGTATACGCTGAGCTATGGCAGCAGAAGGATGAGGTAAGCAATAATGTGATGGAGTGCAGACAGCATGTAGACAACCAGCTGAAGATTGGTGAGGGAATAGTGATGGAGTGCAGACAGCACGTAGATAACCAGTTGAAGCATTTTTTTAATGCAAGAAAGAAGGAACCAAAGGCCAGGAGTCCGTGAATCGTTATTTCCAAGAAAAAAACAAAAACAATACAAAAGAGACCCAAAATCAAGATCCGTTCATTTCGAGATGCCTGGACACATAGTGTTTGAAAGACTGGAGATCATAGGAAGTAGGAAATTGAGACAGAGGGAGGCAGTTCCAGAGATGACTTGTTGCATAAATAAAGGACAGGAAGTAACAGTTAACTTTTGCATTAGGGAGCTGGACAGAAAATGGATGAGAGTTTGTTGCCAGATGGGTGCTACGTGCCCATCGTAGAGGTAGTGGGATGCTAGCAGACAGTTCAGAGGAGCAGTGACCGTTGAAGTAGCGATAGAAAAGAGATAATCATGTAACAGTGTGGCGAAGAGACAGAGGTTCAAGGGAGCCAGTAATAGGAGGTGAGTTAATGAGACGAAAAGCCTTTCACTCCACACTATTGATAAGAGCTGTATGTGGGGAGACTCCCTACACATGACAGTTGTACTCTACACAGGGGAGAATAAAACCCATGCATGAAGTCAATAACTGCAGGGGTAAAGAAGGTATGGAGTCGGCTTAGCACACCTAATCTCTTGGAAGCGGATTTTACGAGAGATGTAACATGATCTTTCCAAGATGGGTCCCGAGAGAATGAAACCCTAAGCATGTTCAATGATGATACAGGATTGAGCTGGAAATTGTTAAACATTAGTGGATACTTCCGTGGAAGATTTTGTCAGGTTGATAGATGTAAGAACTTAGTCTTTGGTGCATTAAAAACAAGATTATTTTTACCCCAGTCAGAGATACAAGCCAAGTCAGATATTAGGTGTACCATAGCCTCATCCCTTGTTTGTTGAAGTAACTGCTGAGGTGGACGTTGCGGGAACCGAATGGAAAGGTAAAGGGTGGAACCATCAGCGTATGAGTGGATAGGAGTAGATGTACAGCTTAGGAGGTCACTGATGAATAAAAGGAAGAGAGTTGGTGATAGTACAGAGCACTGAGGAACATCACTGTTGATAGATTTAGGAGAAGAATGGTGGCTTTCTACAACAGCAGCTATAGAACGACCAGAAAGGAAGTTATTGATGAAGGCACAGACAGAGAGATAGGATCCATAAGAGGGCTGTTTGGAAATTTAAGATTTATGCCAAACTTGATCGAAAGCCATTGAGATGTCAAGTGCAATGGCAAAGCTTTCGCCAAAATCCCGAAGGGAGGATGACCAAGAGTCTGAAAGGTAGGTGAGAAGATCGCCAGTGGAGCATCCCTGACAGAACCCAAATTGATGCTCAAAAAGAATGTTGCGATAGAAAAGATGCTTTAAAACTTTTCTGTTAAGAATGAACTCGAAAACTTTTGAGATACAGGATGTCAAAGCAACTGGGCGATAGTTAGACGGTTATAAGAATTTTAATTTTTCTTTGGGACTGGCTGAATGAAAGCAAAGTTCCAGGAAGAAGGAAATGTTCAAGTTGACAAAGGCAAGAGCATTTACCTAGGCAGGGTGTAAGCACAAAAGCACCGTTCTTAGGACAACAGGAGCGACCCCATCAGGTCCATATGCCTTGTTAGTACTGAGGCTAGTGATAGCAGAAAATACATCAGCTGAAGAAATTTTAATGTCAGCCATGAGGATGTCAGAGGGGGAAGTGATGGAGGAACAGCACCGGAATCGTCTGAAGTAGAATTGAAGGAGAAAGTCTGAGAGAAGAGATCTGCTTTATCAATAGATGAAATAGCTACAGAACCATCAGAGTAGAAAAGAAGAGGGAAGGATGATGAGTAAAGTTGTTATAAAGGTTTTTGGCAAGGTGCCAGAAGCAGCAGGAAGAATTCGAGCTGGAGACTTGAGAGCATTAAGGATAGATGAAATAATTTTTAGTAGAGCGAAGAACAGACTTAGCACGAGTCCAGGCAGAAACATAAAAAAGATGTGATTCACGGGTAGGTTGGCTCCAAAGTGCCACAACTAATGTTTCTTTGGAGGGTCCACAGGCGGCACCAGAGCGATAGGACAGGTTGAGGTACCGTAATAAGATTGTGATTGCAGGAGCCCAACGGAGAGGAAAGATTAACAGTGTAAGCAGGAGGATTAGTTTTTAGGAAGAGGTGAAATATGTTGGAAATCTCTCCAAGGCGGTCAGGGATACGGGTAGGGTGCTGTAGAAGCTACTCTAGGTCATTAAGGAGAGAAAAGATGTAGGTTTGTTCACCAGGTGGATCTGTGAAAGGAGAGGAGAGCCAAAGGTGGTGGTAAACAGTGAAATCTCCTAAAATGGAGATATCAGAGAAAGGAGAGAGAGATAGGATGTGTTCCATTGTAGAAGTAAGATAGTCGAAAAAATTTTCTTAGTAGAATCAGGGGATAAGTAAACAGCACAGATATATTTAGTCAGAGAACGACAGGAAAGCTGAAGCCAGAGAAGAAAGAATTCAGAAATATCAAGTTCAGGAACACGAGAGCAAGGTAAGTCCTTGCGTACATATACACAACAGCCACCTTTGGCATTGAAATGAGTATAGAGAAAGTAGGGGGATACAGAAAAGGGTTTGCTATCAGTTGCCTCATACAGCTAAGTCTCAGTTAAGAAGAGAAGGTGAGGTTTAGAGGAGGAGAAGTGGTGCTCAACAGAGAGAAAGTTAGAGGAATGGCCACGAATGTTGCAGAAATGAAGAAGTGAGTTAGACAGTGGTTCTAAGCAGCTCGTTGAGTCACCTCCAGGAGAGGGGTGGATGGTGAGGGCATTTATGCCCCCCCCTCCCAGGAGACTCCGAGGCTACCTCATTAGATGCATTTTTTTTTTTTCTAAAATTTTGAAAAGGAAGTGTAGTGTGTAGTGTGCATGTAGTCTGGTGTTGACAGAGAAACTTGTACTGGAGAGCAAGTTGGCCTACTCTGTGTGTTACTGAAACACTGAAAAAGTTCAGCAAAGGGGGGTGGTCAGGAACTAGTCCCGAGGGCTGATGAACAGGAGCTCCAGCTCTCCCTGTCATCAGCTTTCCATCCACCTTGGGAGTACTGCCTTGCTCTACTGGTGCTACAGTCTACTTCTCTGATGTAGTCAACCATATGAAGATAATTAGTGAGAAAACTGAGGCTGCAGAGAAATATTGCACTGCTGAGCCTCAGGTTAATGTCCTGGGAGCGTGCGAAATGAATGGGCAGTGTATGGTGAATCTTGACAGATCCCAAACATCTAAAGGTAGCTCTACAGAGTTGAATCATCAGAGTGTAGGAGTTTTAAGTCCTGGCCTTAATTATGGTGCTCCAGTTTTTAGGCCCCAAGCCAGTGAAGTGCAAGGCTATGATGGGGGTCAAGTTATAAAGAAACCTCAGGAATCTGATGGTAGAGTATGTTCAGAAGCTTACCGTATGCTCTTTGAGCTACTTGCTGATCAGAATGGTCGGGATGATAGGCAGAGGGAATGCAGCTGGCTGCTAGCCTCAAGGGTGCCACAATGGAAATTCTAGGCCAGATGTCAGTAGAGGAGAGGAACAGTTATTAGTCATTAGTAGAAGTACTGGAGTGCAGATATGGGGCCATGTACCAGACTGAGGTTTACAGAGCAGATACCTGAACCGTGTACGCGCTTGAGGCAAATCCCTACACCAGTTTGCTCATGACCTGGGGAGTACTACAGACAAGGCATACCCTGGGGCAGCACCTAACCTGTTGGCTATTCTTCTGAGGGCCCAGTTCATCGATGCTCTTGATAGTGGACAGTTGAAAATGCAAGTGGAGAAAGCAAGAAGCACTAGCCAGGGCTCTAGAATTTGTGTCCTACATCAGGTCCAGTACGTCCACTTTTCACGTTGGTAGTAGTGGAAGATCCAAGGCAAGAAAGGGGCATGTATGTGAAATGGAAAAACATGAAGTTGCAGGTATTGTGAGAAACCAAGAAATAGGAAAGAGAACTGCTACAGTACAAGTGGAAGAGGGAACAGGAGAAGATAGGAGGAGGGTGCTGGTTCTGTGGGAAGCCAGGTGTCACGAGTCGGATCGATTTTGTATTTGAATAAACTCGTGACATCAACTTTGGTGGGAAACAGCGAATTCTAGTGGAATCACAGTATTTATCACCCAATTTAACCGCTACGTATTCACCTGGTCGGGAGTGTTTTCAGAACAATTTTTCACTGTGTCATAAGTGATCGTCTTTGTGTGAGATATTAGCACTTCCACTGAGTGATTTATTGTGGGAGTGTTTTGCTCATTCTAGCCGTTAGCAATGCAGCTCGACACTCGCCTCTTTCTCACGATCTGAAGTCAGTCAAGAGCCCCAGTGCGTAGCAGTGCCGCCGTTGTCCAGTTCCTGAATTTCCACCTAGCATGATTTGCGAGAGACTCAGCGTGTGCAGTGTCCTTCCTCAGTAACGACACCCAGTCATCCGCTTTGTCCACTTTTCTGACCAATATTTTCTTTTCGTATTTTCCTAGGTTTAAGAGTTAGCTTTTGAGTGAGCGAGTGAGTGCGATCTCCTTATTTTGAATTCATTTTGAAATGTAACATAAATTTATTTTATTGTAATCAATAAATTTAACAGTTCTTTTTCTTGACCTTAATGTAATATAAACTCGTGTTTTATTTTCCATATTAAGCTTATTTCACTTATAGCTCCTAGTTTGCATAAACGCTTTGCTATTCATAACTGGTACTTAGGCCAGTCCTTTTGTATTAAGCCTAAAATCTGTTGTGCAACCAGGAGTTAATGAGTTAATGCATCAGCAAGAACCTGTTATCATTAATAGCATTAGTTATTGATTGTCAGGGGTGAAGTCACTTTCTCCAGAGGCTAACAGTACTAACAAACAGCAATTGTGAGGAATTAGTTTCTCCTGTGTACTGTTGAGAAAGTTTATAAATTCTCGTCCTTAGAGAATCAGCGAAGTAAGCTGGATAAAGTAATAATTGCTTTTCACAAGACAATTCATTGTCCTATTCTCAGTATTATTGAATAATATCCTTTAATATTGCATACTCTTTAAAAACCCCATGACAATTGGCGACCTCGCCAGGATATTAACTCCTAGCTCTAAAGCTATTCACGAGATAATACTCACTCATTCATACTTAGGTATTTATCATTAAAGTCTATAGGCACTATCTTACTGGTGATTATTAATTCATTTTTATTAATTTACATAATAGTTTTCACAGTCAGTTGTTTGTTTAATTTTCTTTCTTTACCAGTTTAATTAGATAAAACTGGTCACCACTAACCTGTGACTATATTCTTTATTCTCGATTATTGCATCTTTCTCTGAAAAAATTGCAGTCAGTACTGAGTCGCTAGTTTACTTAGATTGAGTTAGCACTATTTGGTGGTGGCCAGAATTAGGATTCAAGTAAGATCGAGGAATAGAAGAAGGGAAAGACAAGAGGAAGGAGTAGTTGCAAGGAGAGTGGAAAGGTTACAAGAGGATGAGAAAAAGGCAGAGTATAAGAGAGAAGTGGAGGAACGATTGGGCAAATATGAATTGGAGCAGATGGGAGACGTAGAAGGTGAGTGTAGGATATTTACAGAAGAAATATGTGCAGCATGTGATGTGGTGTGTGGAAGGAAGAGAAGACGGAGGGGGGTGCAAGGAACAGCATGATGGACTGAAGAGGTGAGACAGGCTGTGGCACAAAAGAAGAAAGCATACAATGAATGGATGAGAAATAGGGGCGTGAAAGAAGTTGAGAGGTGGAAGAGAAAGTTATATGTAGAAAGAAAGAGAGAGGTGAATAGATTAGTAAGAGAGAGTAAGAAGAGAGTGGATGAGGAATTTGGAAGGAATTTGAGTGTAAAGTGGAGGGGCTGTAAGAAAATGTTCTGGAAAGAGGTGAAAAGAGTAAGACAGGGTGGAAGTGAAGTTAGCAGGGGAATGAAAGATAAAAATGGTAGATTACTAGTGGAGAAGGGAGAAAAAGTGAGCAGATGGAGAGAACACTTTAAGGAATTGTTGAACATAGAGGATGGATGTAATGCGAATATAAGTGGCTGGGGAATGGCTGGGAGAAGGAGGGAGGTGAGAAGACAGGAAGAAATCAGTAGGATCGAAGTTGTGGAAGCAATGAAGAAAGTTAAATTGGGGAAAGCCCCAGGAATTGATGGAGTGTGTGGTGAAATGCTGAAGCATGGGGGAGAGATAGTAGTAGAATGGATGTGGAAGATGTGCAGATTGGCCTGGGAGGATTGGAAGTCAGGTATAATTATTCCCTTGTACAAAGGAAAAGAGGAAAAAGAAGTGTGTGGTAATCATAGGGGCATTTGTCTTCTTAGTATAATAGGAAAAGTGTATGGCAGGATACTTATTGATAGAGTAAGAGAAAGAACAGAGAAATTAGTTGGAGAAGAACAGGGAGGCTTTAGGAAGGGAAGAGGTTGTGTAGATCAGATATTCATTCTTAGATCTTTAGTGGAAAAGTTTCTAGAGAAGGGAAAGAAGTTGTATCCGGCTTTCATGGATTTGGAGAAAGCATATGACAGGGTGGATAGACAAGGATTGTGGAAAGTGTTAAGAATATATGGAATAGATGGGAAGTTGTTGAATGCTGTGAAGAGTATGTACGATGGTGCGAAGGCTGCAGTGCATGTGGATGGTGAACTAAGTGAATTTTTCTCTTTGAAAGTTGGGTTGAAACAGGGATGTGTCATGTCTCCATGGTTGTTCAATCTGTACATGGATGGGGTAATAAAAGAGGTACAAGGTAGGGTAGTGGATGTTGGAGTGGCCCTGGTAAGAGAGGATAGTGTTTGGAAACTCCCTGTACTGTTGTTTGCAGATGATACTGTGTTGTTGAGTGAAGACGAAGGGGAGCTGCAAGGCCTGGTGGATGAGTTTGGGAGAGTGTGTAAGAAACGGAATCTAAAGGTGAATGTAGGGAAGAGTAAAGTGATGGTCTTTGAGAGAGGTGAAGTCAGTGAATGTACAGCGAGGTTGGATGGTGAGGAATTGAAAAATGTGAGTATGTTTAAGTACTTGGGTAGTGTGATGAGTAAGGATGGAGGTTTGGAGGGTGAAGTGTTTGAAAGGGTACAGCAGGGAAGAAAGGTTGCTGGTTCTTTGAAAGCAGTGATAAGAAACAGGGAAGTGAGCATGGAAGTGAAAAAGTTACTACATGACAGTATTGTGATACCAACTCTAATGTTTGGAAGTGAAGCTTGGACGTTGTTGGCAGGACACAAGTCAAGAGTGAGAGCAGTGGAAATGACTTATTTAAGAGGAGCCTGTGGAGTCACATGGAGAGACAGGCTGATGAATGAGGATATAAAGGAGCGTTGTGGTGTGGATATGGATGTGATAGGAAGCGTTATGAGGAACACACTGAGGTGGTTTGGCCATGTGGAGAGGATGGAGGGTGAAAGACTGACGAAGAGAGTGTATGTGAGTGAGGTGTAGGGGGGAAAAGGGAGGGGGAGGCCGAGGATGAGATGGAGGGATGGGGTGGAGAGGTATATGAGAGAAGGGGGTGTGAGTTGGGAGCAGGGCAGTGAAATGGCGGGGGACAGGGCGACTTGGAGGCGATTTGTTTGTGGCCACCCCAAGCGGGATTGAGGCGTCTGGCAATAGATAGATAGATAGTTAGCATCATGTCCACCAGCGTCTATGTACAGGAAGCCAAAGATATGGGGCTTACAGATCCGGAGAAAATTAAGTAATTTGTCCTCTCTCGGTTTAATTACAAGCAGCAACGCGAGGATGATGCTTGTGAAGAGCGTCAAATTCAGCATGAGGAACGTGAAAAGGAGCGCGAACACGAGCGAAAACAGCGCGAACTCGAGTTAGAACACAAGCGAAAACAGCGCGAACTCAAGTTAGAACACAAGCGAAAACAGCGCGAACTCGAGTTAGAACATGAGTGAGAACAGCGTGAGGAACAAGAGAGAGAACGAGAACACGAACGTGCCGAGCGAGAAGCACGTGAAAAACATGAATTTGAAATGTTGTAGCTCAAGCGAGATTCCTTGGCTTCAGACACATCTGGTGCAGCTGGCCCAAGCTCCACGAGCGCTATCCCTGCACATATTATGGCGACCCCACACAACAAGCTTCCCCCATACAAGGAAGGCGAGTGAATCGAGCCATACATAGCTCGTTTTGAAGACATGGCTCAACTGTACGAGCTGGATGATGCAGCTAAGCGGCTTCAGTTTCTTAGCCTGTTTGAGGGCCCTGCCCTCGATATTCTCCACAGAATTCGTGGAGACAATCTCACATATGATGAAGGCCGCATTTGTCAAAGCGTATGGTCTCACAGTTGACGACACTAAGAGTCAGTTCATGAGGGCGCGTTTACAGGAAAAAGAGACTACCATTCAGTTTCTTGACCAGCTTACTGCTTACTTAGATGAGTGGATGGAGAAAGATGAAACTCCTTCCACGTGTGAGGGGATAATTGACCTATGCTGCGCATGCAGCCAGAAAAGTCGTGGCCTACTGAACTTATGGCTCAGCTTAAGAACTGCCAGATAAGAGATGTCAGCCAAATGGTGAAGAAGGCTGACGCATACTTCACTGCATATGGGTATCAAACTTGCAAGCAGCATACCTGGAACAGGAAACCTGATAAATCTGGGAAACCGTCTCAGACTGAACCCCAGCAACAAGGCCGTTCTCAGAATAATGGCCAAGGTCCAAAACCACAGAAGAAGGACCAGGGGCAAAACACTCAGAAACCTGAGTGGAAGCGGTATGATAAGCAGAACCCTAACCGCAGCAGTACCGGTATTTCAAACAGCAGCAGGGCAAGGACAAACCACGTAACCCTCAGTCAGGACAATCGACTTTAGTGTATCGGAGGCAGGATGCAAATGCAGCCCTTATGCCACAACAAGCATACAGTGGTGCCAACCCCACCAGTACAGGTACTTCCTGCAGTTCACTAGTTCCCCAGCGACAGTGAACCCCTCTCCACAGATGGCCAATGCTCCATCTCCCCAGGCAGTGAGTACGACCCCTCAGGTATCAAATTCACAGGGCACCATGTTTGCCGCATCATTTATTCAGCAGCCTAATCAGTGTCTAGCTGCTTCCTCCACAGGCCCTCCCACAGGTGACAGTGCCTTCCTTGTTCAGCCAGGGTTTGTGGGAGCCATTCCTGTGGTCCTGAGAGATAATGGATCCTCAAGTTGCTCTGCCAAGCAGAGTCTAGTTCGGCCTCAGCAGTACACAGGTCGACAGATCCATGCTAACCTTATTGATGGATCAGTGAGATTGTTCCCTGAGGCATGTATCCAGGTGGCATCTCCATTTTACACTGGTACGGCACTCGCAGTTGTCATGCCAGAACCTTTACTTGACCTAATCATAGGCAATATTCCCGGTGCCAAGTATAGTTGCACTGAAGATGACACTACTCAGACTTCGGATGCAGAAACACGAGCCAGGCCTGAGGCTCCAAACTGTTTCACCCCAGTGGCCATTGCATCGCCGCAAGATCTGATTTGTAGCCAAGATGTTCAAGAACAACATTCTGACCTGACACTTGCTGCCGTGCGAAAGAAACAAAAGAGTAGAGTGATAAAGTATTCACGGGGAGGTCAAGCCAAATTCCTTCATAAACAAGGACGGCTGTACCATGAATCTCGAACACCCCAGGGCAAGGTTCGATTGCAGTTCGTTGTCCCCGCAAAGTACTGCCAAGCAGTGTTAGAATGGGGTCATTGTTCACCCTCACGAGGTCACATGAGCAAAAGGAAGATCCAGGGCCGTATCTGAGCTGACTTTTTGTGGCCAGGGATGGGACGAGAAATAGATAGTTTTGTCCGTTCGTGCAATGTGTGTCCATGTACCACTAATCAGGGACATATCCTTCCTGCGCCATTTGAAACCACACCCGTAATCTCTGAGTCAGTTGAGAGACAGGGCAGTGGTGAAGTGGGTGCAGACTTGATGTCTCACTTGTTGGCCCCACAGGACACTGTATGTCCAGGGCCTGTACATACATATATATCGTAAGTTAAGGGGGAAGTTCGAGAACCCTGCAGAGACAGTCCGAGTCTGTGTATGAATTACCATGTGGAATGTCTCGAGCTGTGGGCCTCTCAGAGGATTCCCGTAGAATGCACATTATCCACATGAGTGTTCTCACCCATGGTGGGTGTTAAAATGTGACCTGCCCGAGATTGCGTAGGGATTCTCAGCTTCCTGTCATTAATCGTAAATGTAAAGCTGGTTTAACCAGTAAACCAGGTTCCATTAGTGAATTGCAGCATTTATGTCCTGCACAGACGCCCAGTCTTTTCACTTAGGACCACGTTCCCTGGTTAATTTAGCGAATTGCAGCATTTGATGTCCTGCACAAACGCCCAGTCTTTTCGCTAATTAAGTTAAAGGTTTAACCAGAAAACTGGGTCAGCGTTTGATGTCCTGCAGAAATGTCTTGACTACGTTTCCTGGTTAATAATGTAAATAGTGTACTTTTTGTAACATAAGTACTGATTGCTAGGCAGAGAGAGAGAGAAAAAACACTTCTGATGCTCCACCTTGATTGCTTTCGCAGGTGCAGCTGGCGGGTGCAGCATTGCAGTGCAGACAGCTGATCGTCCCCGATGCGTGCTGCCGCCTCTTCTCTTCTGCCTCGTCATCATTATTTGCTATTGATTTGCATTATGTAATTTTACACGGAGGTACAGTTACACCACAACTGTCACACCTACACCGTGTATTACATACATCACGCTACATAACAATTAGTTGTTAATGTAAATGTAGTGAACTTTTCGCTCAGTTTGACCTGAGTACAGGATTTTTCACCATTGTCACAGAGTTTTTCCCTCAAGCTTGCTTCTATTAGCGTAAATATGAGGTTTTTTCGCTCACTGGCGACTGTGACTTTCTCCTGTAGCTGGATAGCACACACACACCACAGTGTGAATCTTGTGTGACTGAGTTAGGATTTATATGTATGTATATTGAAATTTTTTTTTCTGAAGAAAAAAAAATTTGATTTTCATGGGGCATAATGTCACAAGTCGAAATGATTTTTGTATTTGAATAAACTCGTGACATCAACTTTGGTGGGAAACCGCGAATTCTAGTGGAATACCAGTATTTATTGCTCAATTTAACCGCTACGTATTCACCTGGTCGGGAGTATTTTCAGAACAATTTTTCACTGTGTCATAAGTGATCGTCTTTGTGCGAGACATTAGCACTTCCGCTGAGCGATTTATTGTGGGAGTGTTTCGCTAATTCTAGCCGTTAGCAATGCGGCTCGACACTCACCTCTTTCTCATGATTTGAAGTCAGTCAATATTTGAGCGCCGTGAAAGCAGGTTGGGCCCAGTGCGTAGCAGTGCCGCCGTTGTCTAGTTCCTGAATTTCCACCTAGTGTGATTGGCAAGAGACTCAGCGTGTGCAGTGTCCTTCCTCAGTAACGACACCCAGTCATCTGCTTTGTCCACTTTTCTGACCAATATTTTCTTTTCGTATTTTCCTAGGTTTAAGAGTTAGCTTTTGAGTGAGCGAGTGAGTGCGATCTCCTTATTTTGAATTCATTTTGAAATGTAACGTAAAGTTATTTTATTGTAACCAATAAATTTAACAGTTCTTTTTCTTGACCTTAATGTAATGTAAACTCGTGTTTTATTTTCCATATTAAGCTTATTTCACTTATAGCTCCTAGTTTGCATAAACGCTTTCCTATTCATATCTGGTACTTTGGCCAGTCCTTTTGTATTAAACCTAAAATCCGTTGTGCAACCAGGAGTTAATGCATCAGCAAGAACTTGTTGTCATTAATAGCATTAGTTATTGATTGTCAGGGGTGAAGACACTTTCTCCAGAGGCTAACAGTACTAACAAACAACAATTGTGAGAAATTAGTTTCTGCTGTGTACTGTTGAGAAAGTTTATAAATTCTCGTCCTTAGAGAATCGGCGAAGTAAGCCGGATTAAAGTAATCATTGCTTTTCACAAGACAATTCATTGTCCTGTTCTCAGTATTATTGAATAATATCCTTTAATACTGCATACTCTTTAAAAACCCCGTGACACCAGGACACAAAAGGAAGACTGTTACAAAATGAAGAAGGAGAAAGAACAGAGCAGTGCAAGGAAGTCTACAACTGTTACATCTGGGTGTTGGAGATGTAGTTAGGTGGGACACTTTAGTGTAGTTCTTAATGTCCAAAGAAGAAAAAGGAGGATAAGAAGAAGGCTGCAGATGACCAGAAAGAAATGGAAAACTAGTAGAGGTTGGTGTAGAGGGGCAACCACCGGCCGGCTTTTCCCAAGTAGCACCACCTCGAAGAAAATGCAAGAGAACTGAATCGACAGTGTGTGAGAAAACGGAAGAATAGATGGCAAGAAATGTCCTTGGTGATTGATTCAGCCTTAGAGCAGACTTGTGAGGCCTGATGTGTTACATTATCGGTATCTGCCTGAGTCATCACAACAGTTGTGTGGCATAACTGGGCACTGCACAGAAGTGAGGGGACCCTTGGATGTCTGAATTCGAGTGGCAGGGGAAGAGGCCATGCTTCCAGTCTACGTAGCCAAGATGTAGGATGCTTGCATTCTTGGTCTAGACTATCTGATGTCCATGGTATGTGAGCTGGAATTCTGTTCCATGAGGTGGAAGGTTCGAGGAAATTTAGTTCTCGTCATGGCAGTGAGATTTACCAGTTCTAGTGGTGAAATGAGGGCACTCCACACTACAGTGATACCCTCAAGATCAGAACTACGGTTCCAGTGCAAGTGAGTGGCTCTTTTGACAGCTGTTTAGCTGTGGTGGAGTCTGATGTACTTAGCAAGACAAAGGCCAGAGTGATGGTGGGGAGAACTTTGGTGGAAACAGGTGAAGGTAAAGTGCCGGTTGTGGTGGCCAGGCTCTTCTGTGAGCCACAGAAGATCAACGAGGGAAACATTGTGAGACTGTGCCAAGTGAAGGACCCTGACTGGTATCAGAGGAAGTCCTGTAAATGTAGCCTAGTCAAAGGAAGAGGCTATGAACTGGTGATATGAGTAAAGGATACCGCCAGCTTCAAAACAGTATTAGGTGGAATTGCTAGAATCATAGCATAAGTGAGAAAATGTCGGTTTTCAAAATGGCCACCACCAGGGTCTTTCAGGACTATAAAGATTTACAATTTCTAATAGAAATGTAGTACCTGGAAAAATATTATGGGGTTTTCAGGCACGACCGACACGATGGTGCCTATAGGAAATCAATATGACCTTGCACAGTACCCAAAATCCAAGATGGCCACCATCTGGACCCTCCCCAAACAAAAAAGTCTTGTATCTTTTGAAAGAAACATCGCGACTGGATGATTTTTATGCTAACTATGAGGTTTTCAGGCACTGCCGACACGATAATACCTTTACTGACTTGATATCACAACAATGAATACTCAAAATTCAAGATGGCCACCTTCCAAAATCCGTAGCTAACAAGAAAGTTGTCAAATTTTCGATACAGCTGGAATATAGCAGTACACTCTGGATATTACTATTTCATTTTTTTTTTTTTTTTTGTAAATGTCTGCTTGAACTCAGCTTTGGAAGGAAGTCATACATTCCTTCCATGGAATCATGATGGTATCAGATCTTCTCAACTCCTTGGCATGAGGGGCATTCTGGGAGTGGTTGGTGCAGAATGATCGTAGTATCAATGACTAATTCATGGAACATGCACACGAAGTACAGAGAGCTCTATGTGCAAAGGAAAGACCCACTGAGAAGTTCACAGAACTATTTGACCAGTCATCGAATATCCATGAACAATTTGAGTGTTTTTGGAAAAATGCTGTGCAAAATGTGAGGT
Source organism: Coenobita brevimanus (assembly GCF_032717465.1). NCBI lineage: Eukaryota > Metazoa > Arthropoda > Malacostraca > Decapoda > Coenobitidae > Coenobita > Coenobita brevimanus. Next base: position 12,162,049 of record NC_136956.1, read on the forward strand.
GTGTCAGTACCTGCCAGTGTTTCAATAAATTGTTGCTACTATGAAGCATGCGGTTGCATGAGATCGAGAAGGAAATTTCCCTCTACACATAGCTTCATAGAAACTTCTCTGCCAATCTTCTGAGAGAGCAACTGCATCAATTACTTTAGCCATGGCATGTTCTACCATGAATCCACGAAATCCTTAGAAGCAACTCATCCGGATATTTTTCAGGGGTTCATGCATGGTCAGTTTGTCATGAAGGATCGCGTTGAATGTTACTTCAATGCTCTTGCACCGGATATGAAGCCAGAATAGTCCATCCATAGGGCATCAAAAAGTGCTGGAGGCATTGTTGGCCAAACGAGAAGTCTGAGGATCGTGATCGAGTGGCAATTCATTTTCCACAAAATTCTTCTCATATCAAACAACTTCAGGGATATTATGAATGATGTCTCGTTGGATCATAGTGAATTGGAGAGGTTTCATCATGAACTTACTGGACGCAAAGCTCATCAACTGAATGAACACGTTTCAAAGCTCCTGGGCTTTGTGCAAGACAGGGGTAAACCTTACATCATCAAGGCTCCTGCCATCAAACTGCATAATCTAATCACTAAGCAACTGGCACTGGATGAATTTGCCATCTGGCTGCTCCAAGTGCAGGTGAATGGGGATCAACTGGCAAGAGAACTCCAGAGAGAGAGTTTGTTGACAAGACCAAAAAACTCTCTACCACTATATCGAAGAGGAAATTACAACTTGACAGCAAACCATCCACTGATGTGAGTGCAACTTCTGCTGTGACATCGAAAATGAGAGCAGCGGCTCAGTGAAACATCGAAATTGTGAAAGAGCGAGGCATGGAACTTGAAACTACGTATGCCCATGATATCCTGCCTGTTTCATCTCTATTTCAAGGCGATCTTCCTGCCAAGACTGACAAAACTGCATTCATTGCAGACTTGGAGAAAACTTAACATGAGACGAGTTCCACTTTCCTGCCTTTAGATGCATCCCTTATATTGGACCTTATGTCGAAAATACATTCCGTTCCAAACTTGGCTTCATGTGGAACATTCGAAAGTGCAATCAATTGTGTGCTATCAGTGGGCCACTCTATTTGTTCCACGTTCACCCTCTGTATCGTGTCTGACAGGAACTTAACGTCATCTGTTAGGGGTGGAGAAAGGTTACATCACACTGATGGAGTTGAATCCATTGACCTCACTGAGCTTACCGCAGGTATCCCAGTACTCCAACAAATGAACAAGTGGACTTCCACAGTCAACAAAACTATGCTACAGCGTCTCGTTTACGATCTTGTCTCGACTCTTGAGATGGCGAAGTTGAATGTTGTGCTTGGTGGATGCATCACAGATGATGCTGTTGTGTCAGCAGAGTTTCTCCACTCTGGCAGGCCGTCCACCCAACCACCTTCTGAAACTACAGAACCTATTGACATGCTGACATGTGATGTGGAAGAAGCCGCTGAGCACATAGTGATGCACTGAACATCGGAGGTGGATCGAGGAAGTAGCCGGCTGCTAGTAGTTTCCAGTGACACAGACACAGTAGCACGTCTACTTCATTATGTTCAATATTTTCAAAAGCAAGGCCCCCAAGATTGTGGGTAGAGTTCGGCACTGGTGAATGATGGCGTCATATACCACTACACACTCTTGCAGATAAGCTGAAAGTAGGACTATCTAAAGTCATCGTGAAGGCACATATATTGACTGGAGATGATGCAGTGAGTAAGATAGGTACCAAACATGCCTCTCTGTCATTTGATCCAGAGCATTACTTGGCTGATTTTGCAGTCTGACACTCTCACTAACGAGATCTTGATGAAAGCTGAGGAGTAACTCATTCGGGTGAGGGATGGCGCGAAGAGCAAACCCGAATCGCGAACATTCGACCAGCTCCGAGTGGAAGTCCATCTGTGAGCTCCGACATCAATATCGTTGGAAGCCCTCCCACCATCAAGTGCAATTCGTGGCTGCATCAGGAGACCATTTTATTCTGTAAAGTTCTATGCCTTTTTGATGTTACCCACCCTGCCACAGACCCTACCGAATATGGATGGGTGAAAGACAGTGACACACTACTATCTGAAAAATGTCTGAATCCATTACCCCAAAGAATGCTAGTCGTTTGTAAGTGTGGCTCGATGTGATGTTTGTGCAAAAAGGAGGGTGTCAAATGTGTAATTTTTTTGTCATAAACAGGAGTCAGTTTCTTAAAATAAGTGAAAATGCCATCTTTCAGTAATTATTAAGTCTTATGTTCATGAAATGAGCTTCACATGGTATTGATATCTGTATGACAGGGAAATGTCTTTGAATAAATACTTTTCTATGCATATGTTTTCATTACTTACATGTGGCCATCTTGAATTTTGGGTATCAAATGTGGTTATATCGAATCACTAAAGGTACTATGGTGTTGGCAGTACCTGAAAACCTCATAATTAACTACAATTATCCAGTCACGATGTTTCTTTCAAAAGATACATGACTTTTTTGTTTGGGGAGGGTCCAAATGGTGGCCATCTTGGATTCTGGGTACTACGCAAGGTCATACTGATTTCCTATAGGCACCATCGTGTCGGCCATGCCTGAAAACCCCCATAACAGTCTTCCAGGTACTACATTTCTATTAGAAATTTTAAGCCTTTCTAATCCTGAGAGACCCCGGTGGCAGCCATTTTGAAACCTGCCATTTTCTCACTTATGCTATGATTCTAGCAATTCTACCTAGTACTGTTTTGAAGCAGGCACTATCCTTTATTCAAATCACAAGTCAAAGTCTCTTCTTAATAAGATTTATACTGGTCTCTACAGCAGGGACAGAATCACCACTGGAGACCTAGACCTGGAGTGCACTGATCTGGTGGAGCATTGTATAGACACCAGAGATCACCGCCCGATTCTGCAAGCAGCACGGAGGATGGCGCCAGTCCAACGGCAAGAAATGGAGAAGCTGATGGAGAATCTCCAAAGGCAGGGAGTGATAGAAAAGTCCAGCAGTCCTTGGGTATATAGGAAGTGGTTCTGGTAAGGAAAAAGGATGGTTCAGTAAGAAGCTGTGTAGATTACTGAGCCCTGAATGAAGTGATGGTGAAGGCTGCATACCCCATGCCAAGGATATACGACATGCTGGATGCTCTGTCAGGTGCCAAATGGTTCTCCACCACAGACATGAAGGCAGGATATCATCAGGTTAAGGTTGCAGAGTTGGGCAAGGAGAAAACAACCTTTTCATTGGGATGAGGTTTGTGGCAGTTTAAAGTGATGCCATTTGGCCTGTGCAATGTCCCAGCTACTTTTGAGTGTCTCATGGATCGTGTACTGGAAGGCCTGCACTGGCAGACAGCTCTTAACTATATGGATGATATAATTGTGTTTGGATGGGCTCTTCAGGAAGTGGAGAGGCTGTCGGTGTTGAACAGGATCTGAGCAATGCACCTAAAGCTGAACTCCAAGAAATGCTACCTGTTCCATGAAGGAAGTGATGTACCTGGGACACATTGTAGGCAAGGGTGGCGTCTGTACTGATCCAGATATGGTGGCAGCTGTGGAAAACTGGCCAGTTCCAACTTGTGTGAAAGAGCTACGGAGGTTTCCTGAGTTTGTGTACCTATTATCAGCATTTTGTCAAGGACTTCACAATGATGGCTGCACCTCTACACAGGTTGCTGGGGAAGAGGCAGACGTTCATGTGGGCAGTAGTGACTCATAAGGTCTTTGATGAACTCGAGCATGCATTGGCAAGCTCTCCAGTGTTGCCCTACCCAGATCAGAGTCAGCCATTCTTCCTGGACATTGATGCTAGTGACCAAGGTATTGGTGGAGTCCTGCCACAGAAGAAGGATGACAAAGAGCATTATGGTGGCATATCACAGCAAGAAGCTCAGCCCATCAGAGTCGAGCTGCTGTGTGACTCACAAGGAATGCAATGATGAAGAAACTTGATTTCATCCACCTCTAGTTATATGGGTCCTACTTCATCAAGGTGGACCATGCAACATTCAAGTGGCTGCAGACGATAAAGCATCCGGAAGGACAACAGGCACACTGGCTCAGGAAGCTGGACCAGCACAACTATGAGGTGCAGCACCATCCTGGGTGGGTACATGGCAATGCTCACAGCCTGAGTCGTCGGCCTTGTGACCCAGAGTGCAGGGACTGTAGTTAAAAAAGATCATAGCAAGAAATGCAGCCATAATGCAGTGACAGGGCCAACGTCAGATGAAGATCTGAAAAGGATGTACATTTACAACCAGTGCTAAAGTGGCTGCAGTGGAGTAGAGTGTGACCATCTTGGGAAGAGGTTTCCAGGTTCAGCCTGGCAATTAAGAGCTACTGAAGTCAGTGGGACTTTCTTCATTTGAACGATGGACTACCTAAGTGTTAGTAGGAGACACCAGATGGCCTCAGCAAGTATTGGCAACTGGTGGTTGCAAAGAAAATGAAGTCTGAGATCTTATATGAGTCCCAAAACCAGATCACTAATGGGCACTTGGGAGTGAAGAAAACTCTAAGTTGGCTGCGACAGAGGTTCTACTGGACTGGCATGCATCAGGACGCTGAAGAGTGGTGTCAGGCCTATGATGTATGCTGTGTGAAGAAGGGACCCAAGAAACATGGTTGCACCAATCTTCAGTTGTACCAAGTGTGTGCACCAAAGGGAAGAGTCAAAGTGGACATTGCTGGACCTCTACTACTCGCTGAAAGTGGAAACTGGACTACTTCACAAAGTGGCCAGAAGCCTATGCGCTTCCCAATCAGGAGGCCGCGACTGTTGCTCAGGTGTTGGTTGATCAGTTTTTCTGTCATTTTGGAATGCCAAAGAGCTACCAGGGTAGAAATTTCGAGTCTGCTTTTTCCGTGAGTGTTGCAAGTTACTGGGGATCAAGAAGACCAGGATGACCCCACTAAGGACACAGTCAGGTGGGATGGTGGAGAAATTCAACTGGACCCTGGGACAAGAACTGGCCAAGTACTGCACAGAGGGACAAAAGGAATGGAACCAGAAATTACCTGCACTGCCGATGGCATATCTGTGTGCATCCCATGAGTCTATCGGCTACACCCCTACTAAACTGATGCTGGGCCAAGAGCTACGTTTACTTGTTGACTTGCAAATGGGAAGACCACCTGGTGAAGAGATGCCTATAGACACCTCCAGCTACGCTAATCATCTTCAGGAAAGGCTGGCTGAGGTACATCATCAAGTGTGAGAAGCCCTATGTTTTCAGGCAAAGTGGTGAAGTGCAGGTATGATGCCAAGGCAAGTGAGGTGAGCTTCAAGGATAGTGACAAAGTTTGGTCATACAATCCTCAGTGGAAGACAGGACAGTCACCGAACCTGCAGAGCCCGTGGGACGGGCCTTACACAGTGTTGGACCGCCTATCAGACTTAACGTATCGGATTTGGGGAGGAAGGAAGTCTCGGCCAAAGGTGGTACATGTGAACAGTCTGTGGGAATACCATGGGCCAGGAAAGTGAAGCTGGGACGTCTCTGAGGAACTGTGCTCACCCTCAGTAGAGGGTGTTGGGGAGGACCAAGGAGCTGAAGTATAAGGGGATGGTGACAGTTTCCCAAGGGATGAAGTGAATCAGAAAGAGGACCAAGAAATTTCAGGAGGAGTGGACTGTGTGACGGAGCAGGGACATCGTCAGAAGCGGCATAGGAGAAGACCTGATAAGTTGAAGGGTTAATTGGTGTATAATTAAATGTTTAGTTTGGATTACCGATTATGTTTGCACACACTGTATAATTTTGTTTGAACGAAAAAGGACCAGGGAGGGGGTAGTGCTGAGAAGCGAGATTTGCTAGTTAAGTAGTGCTGGAGTATTCTCGACAATTCTCAAATTTTTCCGCTACATGTCAGAGGTGCCAGTTAGCCTGCTATTTGTGAGCAGCGGTATTTTGTAAGTTGTACATTATTTTTTGTGCTCTTTTTCTCTATAACTTTATATTTATGTGATAGTTAAATCATGTAATGTTATCTCATTTTGTATGCTAAAGCATCCAGAGTGTTACATAATGTAAGAAAACTCTGGATATTTTGGATGTCTCCGAGTTGGCAACTGATGCTTTCCCAAGAATATAGTAGATAATTCTAGTATACAGGAAGCTTATATAAGGATGGGGAAGGGACTGGAGGAGCCCTCAGTTCAGTTTGAGTTTAGATCAGAGTCAGTTCAGTGTCAGTGCAGTTTGTGAAGATTGTATAGCCCTGGTACTTGTTAAAACAATGGGGTGTAGTTGGCAGGCATTAAATGTAATTATCTGGAAAAGAAATACAGCGAACGTGAGAAGTTAGTTTACATTCAACGCCTGAGGGGATCTTGTGTGCTGTATGCTGAAAGTCTAACTACTGGAAGATTAAATCACTGGGCAACGTCCTTCTTATTCCGTACGACTGATGTTGGAGCCTGTGGCAGTGCGGGATGGGAATGTAACAGTACATAATGAGATTTCTACATAAAAATTTTGAACACTGTAAAGGGAAAGGTACAAATATAAGAAAACGTTCTCAGGTTACCGTGTAAGTGAACTTGCAATATAAATGCTTATTAGTGTTAAGGTAACATATCGCGGTATGTGTGCAGATTATTTGGTTGCAAACTTTTTGGCTGTGATAGTAATGTAACATCCCCATCCCACATTGCCACAGGCTCCAACAGCAGTAGTTTAGTATAGGAAGCACATTGCCCAATGAGTTGCTCTTCTATGGTCAGCCTCTTGGTGTACAGCACACAAGATCAGCTGAGGCAAAGATAAGCACTGGCTTCTTAAGTTCACCGTCTTTATTTTCCAAATAACTACAGTTAATGCTTTCCAACTTCACTGTTTTTACAAGCACTGGAGCTATACAGACTTCACTAATTGCTATTACACTTAATGCTTGACAACACTTCACTGTCATTACACTTAATGCTTTTTTTTTTTTTTTTTTTTTTTTATAATGTGTCCGACTCTGGGCATAGGCTTCACAGCCTGCTCTCAAGGCCCAGTAGTCCTCCTACATACCATACACCTCTCTACATGTCACCACTTCGGCGCTAATACCCACCGTCCATATTGAATACATGCTAGGGCTATCTCATACAGGACTGGTGTATTGGTATTAGCGGGGGTATTTTTATGACATGTCGGCGGGTCATCTGGTAGATCAGGAAAGTCTGCTGTTATGAAATTCAAATCCTTAAACTGTTCCCTGCCCCAGCCAGGATTCGAACCTGGGTCCATCAGGACCGCAGGCCGCCTCTCTACCGATTCAGCCACCGCCTCACAACACTTCACTGTTATTACACTCAATGCTTGACAACACTTCATTGTTTTCACAAGTGCCGAAAATATAGGCTACAAACTGACACTGCACTACACTCAAACTGAACTGAAAACCTACTGAATCTGTTCTAGTCTCTTGTCCATCCTTATATAACCTTCCTTGCTTCTCCAACATTCTAGAATGTGCTGGTCCTGTACCTGCTTCTAGCAATAACAGTTACCAGTTTGGAGACAACCAAAACATGTCAGTTTCCTTACATTACATAAATCTCTAAATCATTTACAATACAAACTTAAATTACATAATTTAACAAGCAATCACATAAATAAAACATTAATGAAAGAGGGCAGAAAAATTAATGCATAACTTACGAAATAACTACGCTCACAAACAGCAGGCAAACTGACAACACTAACTCGTACCAGAGCTAGCTACTGTAAACATCGGGAAACATCGAGAAGCATCTCGGCTACCTAACTGGCAAATCTTGCTTCTTAACAGTACCCCCTCCTCAGTCCTTTGTCATCCCAACAAAACTACACAATATATACAACCATAAACCTTAATCCTAATGAAACGTCTAACTATACACAAAATAATCCTTCAACTTATCAGGTCTTCTTCTATGCCGCTTCCGACGATGTCCTTGTTCCTCCACACAGTCCAATCCTCCTGGAAGGTCTTGGTCCTCTTGACTCACTTCTTCTCTTGGGAAACTGTCACCATCCTCTTGCACTTCAGCTCCTTGGTCCTCTTCAACATCCTCGGCTGCGGGAGAGCACCAATCCTCGGAGATATCCCAGGTGAATTGTCCTGGCCCATGGAACTGCCACAGACAATTCACATGTACCACCTTTGGGCGACACTTCCTGCCTCCCCGAATCCGATATGTTACTTCTGCTAGGCAATCCAACACAGTGTAAGGCCCGTCCCACGGGCTCTGCAGCTTCGGTGACTGTCCCTTCTTTCGCTGAGGATTATATAACCAAATTTGATCACCATCCTTGAAGCTCACCTCACTTGCTTTGGCATCATACTTGCACTTCATCACCTCTCTCGAAAACTTGAGGACTCCTCGCACTTGATGATGTACCTCTGTCAGCCTTTCCTGGAGGTGCTTTGCATAGCCGGTGGTATCTGTAGGTAGCTCTTCAACAGGTGGTCTTTCCATTTGCAAGTCAACGGTTTAATGTAACTCGTGGTCCAACATCAGTTTTGCAGGGGTGTAGCTGGTAGACTCATGGGATGCAAACCGATATGCCATTAGCAATGCAGGTAATTTCTGGTCCCATTCTGTTTGTCCATCTATGCAGTCCTTGGCCAGTTCTTGTCCTTGGATCCAGTTGAATTTCTCCACCATCCAGTCTGACTGTGACCTTAGTGGGGGCGTTCTGGCCTTCTTGATCCCCAATAACTTGCACCACTCACGGAAAACAGCAGACTCGAAGTTTCTACCCTGGTCTGAGTGTAGCTCTTGTGGCATCCCAAAACGACAAAATAACTGATCAACCAACACTTGAGCAACCATCGCAGCCTCTTGATCGGGGATAGCATAGGCTTCTGGCCACTTTGTGATGTAGTCCATGGCAACACATATACACTGGTTCCCTCTTTCAGTGAGTGGCAGAGGCCCAGCAATGCCCACTGTGACTCTTTCCATCGGTGCACCCATCTGGTACAGCTGAAGAGGGGTGCAGCCAATTTTCTTGTTTCTCTTCTTGGCACAATACACATCACAGGCCCAACACCACTCTTCAACATCCTGGTGCATGCCAGTCCAGTAGAACCTCTGTCGCAGCCAGCTTAGAGTTTTCTTCACTCCCAGGTGCCCACTAGTGATCTGGTTATGGGACTCATCCAAGATCTCAGACCTCATTTTCTTCAGAACCACGTTTGCCAATATTTGCTGAGGCCATTGGGTGTGTCCCACTGACGGTCCAGTAGTCTGTTGTTTAAACGAAGAAAGTCCCACTGACTCCAGTAACTCTTGGTGGCAGGACTTAACCTGGAAACTTCTTCCCAAGATAGTCACACTGTACTCCTCCACAGCCACTCTAGCACTGGTTTTAAATCTGCATCCTGCACCTGCATCTTCTTCACGTCTTCTGCCTCTGACTCTTGCCCTGTCACAACCGTATGGCGTGTTTTCTTGCCAAGATTTCCTTTCCTGCTGCATTCTGTGCCGTCTGTTCTTCTGTCTTCTCGCACACTATTGATTGCCATCCTCTTGGATTTTCTCGGTGGTGGGGCTACTTGGGAAAAACTGGCTGGTGGTTCCCCCTTCAGAGCAGCTTCCACTAGCTTTCCACTTCTTTCTGGTCTTCTGCAACCTTCTTCTTATCATCCTTTTTCTTCCTTGGACATTCAGAACTGAAGGGTTTCACCTCAATACATGTCCAAAACGCTTTTGTTACAACTGAAGATTTCCCTGCACTGCTCTGTTCTTGATCCTTCTTCCATTTGTGACAATCCACCTTTCTGTGTCCCAACTTCCCGCAGAACCAGCAACATCCTCTGATCTTCTGTTCTCTCTTCCACTTATTGTAATCCACTTTGTGATATCCTGGCTTTTCACAGTACCAGCACGATCCTTCAAAATTTTCCACTTCCCGTACCTGCACATTTCTTGCCTTGAATCCTGCACTACAACCTGTATGAAGGGTGGATGTACTGGACCTGATATAGGACTCAAATTCTAGAGCCTTGGCTAGTGCTTCTTGCATGCTTCTTGGTTGTGCCTGCTTCACATGCACTTTCAACCCTAAACTATCGTGAGCATTGATGAACTGGTTCCTCAGCAGAATAGCCAACAAGTTAGGTGCTGCTACAGGGTACGCCTTGTATGCCATACTCTCCAGGTCATGAGCAAGCTGCTGTAGGGATTTTCCTCGAGCCTGTACACAGCTCCGGAATCTTGCTCTGTAAACTCAGTCTGGTACTTGGTTCCAAATCTGCGCTCCAGCACTTCTACAATGGACTGATAACTGTTCCTCTCCATCACTGACATCTGGCCCAGAATTTCCACTGTGGCACCCTTAAGGCTAGTAGCAAGCTGCACTGCCCTCTGCCTTTCATCCCAACCATTCTGATCCGCAAGTAACTAAAACTGTTCATGGTAAGTTTCCCAAGATACTCTGCCATCAAATTCCTGAGGTTTGTTTTTAATTTTACCCCCGACTGGACTGGGATGCACTTTACTGATTTGGGGCCTAAAAACTGGGGCATCATAATTAAGGCCACGACTTAAAATTCTGCATTCTGATTATTCAACCCTGTAATGCTACCTTTAGATGCCTGGGATCCCTCAAGATTACCATACACTGTCCATTCCTTTCATATGCTCCCTGTACACTAACCTGAGGCTCAGCATTGCAGTGTTTCTCTACAGCCTCAGTTTTCTCACTAAATATCTTCACATGGTCGACTACATGATTCAAGTAGTTATCTACATGCTGTCTGCACTCCATCACAATTCCCTCACTAATAATCAGCTGGCTGTCTACATGCTTCACCTGGTCGTCTAGATGTTGTCTGAACTCCATCATGTTATTGCTTACCTCACACTTCTGCTGCTGTAGCTCAGCATATACTTCCTTCTTCAAGTGCTGCTACTCTTCCTTCATTTTCCCCATGAAAGCATTCAGCTGTCCTGCATCCTCAGTTGTAATTACCTCTGTTGCTCTTCTGATGCCTTCTGAAGCTGTTTATATCGTTCTTTCTGTCCTTCATTCTGTGCCTGTATTTGTTCTTTGAGTTCTTTCTGTCCTTCATTCTGTGCCTGCAGTTGTACACTTTGTGCCTGTAATTGTTCTTTAAGTTCGTTTCTGAGCTCTTTCTGTTCACTCTGTGCCTGTAGTTGGGCACTTTGTGCATGTATTAGCTTCATAATTGTCGCCAGGGAAATTTCCTTCCCCTGCCCAGCTCGAGACCTTGTCTGCACACCTCCTGCTTCCATGTCGAAGGTTTGACTCTCTGCAACACTTAATCCCACTCCTGACACCAGTGTTACATCCCCACCCCCACACTGCCACAGGCTCCAACAGCAGTAGTTCAGTATAGGAAGGACGTTGCCCAGTGAGTTGCTCTTCCTATGGTCAGCTTCTCGATGTACAGCACAGAAAATCAGCTGAGGTAAAGGAAAACACTGGCTTCTTAAGTTCACTGTATTTTCCAAGTATCTAGAGTTAGTGTTTTCAAACTTCACTTGACTGTTTTTACAAGCACTGGAGCTATACAAACTTTACTAATTGCTATTACACTTAATGCTTGACAACACTTCACAGCTTTCACAAGTACTGAAAATATAGGCAACAAACTGATGCTGCACTACACTCAGACTGAACTGAAATCCGACTGAATCTGTTCTAGTCTCTTTTCCATCCTTATATAACCTTCCTTCCTTCCCCAACATTCTAGAACGTGCTGGTTCTGTACCTGCTCCTAGCAACAACAGTTACCAATTTGGAGACAGCCTAAACTTGCCTGTTGTCTTACAGTACATAACACTAACTCATTTACCATACAAACTTAAATTAAATAATTTAACAAGCAATCACATAAATAAAACTTTATAAAGAAAGAGAGCAGAAAAAAATGCATAACTTACGAAATAACTACACTCACAAACAGCAGGCAAACTGGCAACTTTGCCTCGTACCGGAGCTAGCTACCGTAAACATCGGGAAACATCAAGTAACATCTCGGTCACTTAACTGGCAAATCTCGTTTCTTAACAGTAAACTAGAAAATATTTTATGTTGTTCCTCTAGTGCAGTAAGAAATTAGCCAAATAAGTGATTGTATAACATAAGACTTTAGAATACAATGGAAAATACAAATATAAGGAAATAGATCTCAGGATACAATGATAGTGAGCTCACAATCCTAGTGTCAATAAGTATTGTGGAAATATTATGCAATGTATGTGCAAATTAGTTTTGTTGTTATAGTAAACTCTTATTTATTATTGTGCAGCTCCTTGAGCTCAGCCAAAGAACTGCCTTAGAAAAAAAAAAAGTAACATAAGAAAGTAAAGTCAAGGATAACTCAAGTGATCCTAAACAGCACATAGTATATACTTGCAGAGAAAGTGAAAGTAGTCATTTACAGCAAGAAATGTGTAATACAGCTAGGAATATCTGTTTCTCTCTCCCATTCCATACTCGGTATTGCTCAGTGTCACTCTGAAACGGCCAGAAAAAATGTGCGAATATAATAAGCTAGCCGCAAGTACAGACAGTGACACAAGTATCTTCCCAAAGATTGACGAATACAGAGAAGAAAACTCGAACCATCTGAAACATGCAGTAGCAGAGACGGGGTATTCATTGTTAATCACCAGTTGTAAATTTTCTTCACACGAAACTAAGATTGTTGTGTCTTTGTACAGTCGCACCAAGAAGTGATGGTTGAGTGTCAGATTGGTTCGGTCACTTTGCATACCATTCGTTCAGTGAAAGTGGATATAAGATAAAAATTCTGTGCCTTCATCACGTCATGCCAAATAAAATATATATCACACTAAAAATTTTGTAAAATGAGTAACATGAGGCAGTGATACAGTAGAAGTTAACACTTAGATATGTTTCCCGATTTGAATGAATGCTCTATGATTACTCAGCATGCAGCACGTAGTATTACCCCGTGTTCCTGATGTATTTGCTTCCCAGGATTTCAAATACAAATGCATTAGTTTCGAAGACCAGTTAAGGAAAATTCTTGTGACTGCAATACACTACCCGATTTTCAAATGCTATGGTGATGATATAGCAACAATAATGGTGCCAGAATAACGAAATTGCTCTTAGTATTACGAGTAATACCCTACCTATGGTAGCAGCAAGACCATTCTGCCTTTTATTCCTTGTCTTCAAGGTCAAAATAATTATAATTAGCTACTTTACTCCCAGTGATGCAAACTTATTTTCAGTTGTAAAGAGATGTGACAAATTTTACTCTTTTTGTCTTACATTAGGCAATAAAGAGGACCAAAACATGAGTTTACGAGTATAAACTCGTGCAGTGCAGAAGCACATACTTACTGCTCCATCTTTTTATCTGTAACATCTTTCATTTTAAATAAACCGCTACATCCTGGTTAACTGAAAATGCTGACTTCGAAGTTTTGAACTCAATGAATTGTTTATGAACCTCTGCATTTTAATACTCTTGCCAATCGTTTATGCACTGAGGATACTAGGCTATGACACAAGTTACATTCTTCAAGGAGCTCCGACTCTCGGCAGAAATCTGAGGTTCTTTCTATATATTTCATTCACTGGCATATATATATTCTTCCAGAGATTTTTCTTAACGGAAAACTAGCCAAATGCAGAATGATAACTGCATGTCTATGAGTTACTAACTTAGGCTGCTTTTCTGCTTTCTGTCGTCGTCCATGGAGAAAACAGACACGGAAATAAATTACTTTAAATTATTCCTAAGTACTACAAGCAACATTATTTTATAATAATAGCTAATTTTGTTTATTGAATCTTTCTTCTTTTCAGTCTTATGCAACTAAAAATTATTGCGTCTTACCATACTTGTAATGAAATCCACAAATTATTCCTGACTGTCCTTGAGCGATAGTTCAGACATTTCAATTAGTTGCGTTTAGGATTTCCTATTATCGTAACAAACGCACTGCTTCCTACAATTTTGAAATATACTGGTATTTTGGCAGTTATACATTGTTTTCTGTAAGAATTTTACATAATAGGTTTCACCTTGTAAAGATATAAGGAGTACAGTATGTGCATCATCGCTGACCGATAACTTCTGGATACTCTGCCGTCACATCTTAGGGCGACTGTACAAAAAGTGTTGATTCATACTGCACATGTGGCAGTGGCAGAGGCAGTCGAGAGGAGAGTCAGGGTCAAGTGCGACAAGCAGGAACATGAGTGACTGCGAACAGGGAATCCCCATCTGACCCAGGCAGGTGCGCAGGCTGTGCTGCAACCATGGATTCAGCCACTTGTCTGAACACAGCCTTCCATGACCCCGAAAATTGCCGCCATTCATTACCTGCGTCTTCAATGCCACCGCCTAGAGACCTGGAGAAACTTGCAACGGAGAGATGAAGAATTGATGAGCATTTTCATCTTTAAAATGTGCTGCATTTACGGAGATATGACTGTTTCAAAACAACATACTTATTGACTGTGGGAAATATTTTCCCCCAGAGCAGTTGCGCTCTCTAAATTTATCATAGATATCCCTGGTTAAAGGCAGAGGACGTAGAGACTGTTGTTAATTATTCAAGCGGTTTTAATAACCCAGAAACGACGTTCTCTTTAATAATTCTTGTTATTGATAAATTAATTGCTACTGCATTTAACCCCCGTGGACAACTATGCATTGTAAATACATGTAATTATGTGGTATTTTCCACTGACCTAAGCTGCGTCTGCGCGATAGGTGACGTGGCAAGCAGGGAAAGATTCCCCTGTTAAGGCAGATGTGGAATTAAGATATTTACATAGTTAAAGGGAATAATTGGTCTAACTTTAGTTTAAGTGGAACTTAGATTAATTTGTTAGATTTGCCCTGTACATATCATGATGTAATTTAACTGTATTTAGTACTGTAAATAATTAAAAGTTGGCATCTACCATTCTATGAGGGAGGTAGAATTGCCGCGTTCACTCACTTTGCTCCGAGGGACTTTGATGAATGGTTGCGGAGAGAACGGACGTGTGCTGAACTCTCCTCCAGATTCTAGGGCTGCCCCACCGGCAATAGTTTTGCACTTTCCGTGAATAAAGTTAGGTTAGCTAGCGTTCACACTCCTCCCTACCCTTATTAGAGATATAGTAGGTGTCTGTATCTGTTTACTGAGATTGCCTTTGCTTACTCACCTCTGGAGTGTACCCCCCACTGATCGCTCTGGGGTGTGAGTTATACACGGGCGCGTCCTCCCGAGAGTGGTTTGAGAGGGTAATCTCAGGCTAGGTGTGTCTTTCCCAGGTACCTTGTCCCTTGCTTGTTTTTCTCCTTCATCCCACTTCCCCCGTGAGGGGGAAGTGGTTGCTATGACGGACGCCGCCTCCCCCTTCAGGGCGGGGAGGTGGTCCTGACGAATGTAGGAACGACCGGACTGACCACCCCCAGACTGACGGACGCCAGGCTCGTGCCCCACTTGACGTTCCTGTTGACAATGCCACGTTCGTCATTACCCATGCTCTAGGTTCGACTCCCCTTTCCAGTCTCAATCCCATCCTTATCAAGAAGGTGATTGACCACTGTGCGGGAGAAGTCGAACAAGTAAAAAAAACTTGCTAACGGAGATCTCCTGGTAAAAACTGTTAACTCGTCACAAGTGAGAGATTTGCTGAAACTGCGTAAATTCCACTGTTACGATGTCGAAGCCAAAATCCCAGTCTCCATGAATTCTTGCAAGGGTGTTGTCACTTGCAGGGATCTCATGGTGATGAGCGAGGACGAAATCGTACAAGAATTGGCGCAGCAAGATGTAATTGAAGCTAAATTCATAACTCGTTATTCGGAAGGCAAAAGGACGAAGACAGCAACTATTATCTTGACATTTGCCAAAATTTCTCTTCCTAGTCAAGTCAAAGTTGGTTATGAAATCATCCACGTTCGACCATACATCCCTAACCCTTTCCGTTGTTTGAAATGCCAGTTGTATGGGCATGGTTCGAAGACTTGTCGGGCTTCCCAGCCAGTGTGTGGCAAGTGTGCAAGCCAGGGTCATGATGCGGAACATTGTACATCTGAGACGGTCTGTTGCTTTCACTGCAAGGGCGTCACCCACTTCCTCTAGGGATTGTCCCAAGTGGAAGGAGGAGAAGGAAGTCTGCACAGTGAAGGCAACTGAGGGCATTTCCTATTACGAAGCTAGGAAAAAGGTGAAGGAGTTGCATGCAACTCCCACGCCGAATAGGTCCTATGCTTCGGCGGTAATGTCCCGTCCTGTGATGTGCTCTGTAGAGACCCAGACTGACCCTGTCTTTCTCCCTCCTGCCACTCACAGTACATCTCCATCTCGACCTCCTGTCCGTTCCAACTCTCACTGACATCCCTAAGGCATCAACTTACTCTCAGGCTGCTGCTGCCTCTCCATCGGTACGGCCTAAAACGAAGCCTGACAAGTCTAGTAAAACTAACATGACCACCCTCACGAAACAGTCACGTCCTCATGTCCTTCCGGTTCCTACTCCAGCGAGGGAGAGAAAGGTTAGCTCTTCCTCGGGGGAGGCTGGGACCCTAGTTATTGATGACAATATGGAGGTTTCCATTAACAAGCACCGGGATAGGTCCCCCGGTAGTCGCGCCTGCCATGGAGACAAAAAAAGACAAAGCACACTGGCCCCCAACGAAAATCTTAAACCGTCGCTTTCACTGTATTACAGTGGAATTGTAGAGGTATTGGGAATAAGTTACACAATATAGCAATCTTGCTTTCTATACACAGGCCAGACGTTGTTTGTTTACAGGAGACGCGCCTGGAGGATCACCCTGATCCTCCACAGTTCAGACACTATCACTCATACAGAAGATATGAAGGTCACGGAGTTGCCATATACACACACAAATCACACCCACAAACGGAAGTGATTCTAAATTCTACTCTGGAAGCTGTCGCATGCAGAGTAAAATTTAATAACACGTATCTGTCTATTTGCTCTCTGTACTGTCCTCCACATGGCCCCATTGATAGTGATGCTTTAAATTCACTAGTGGAACATCTCCATGGGAATAAGTTAGTGTTGGGCGATTTTAACGCCCATCACTATCAATGGGGTAGCTTGAGGATTGATGGTCGTGGGGAGCAAGTAGCCGACCTAATACTACAGTCCAACCTCTGTCTTCTGAACGATGGTAGAGCGACTCGTGTAGATGATCATACTGGTAACTTTTCGGCCATTGACTTATCTTTGGCCTCCCCTGGTATACATCAAGATCTCTCATGGGACCCTTACGACGACTCCTTGGGAAGTGATCATTTACCCATCTGTCTTTCTTATACACGCGACATCATTTCGGACCCTCCACCTCCAAAATTTAACTATAAGAAAGCAGATTGGGGATCCTTCTCAAGGATCGCCAATTTAGATATATCTGGGGAGACCATAGACGTTAAGGTTGAAAATATAACTACTTCCATATTACACGCAGCTGAGGCTGCTATTCCCAAGACTTCTACAGTTCATGCGAAGCATAGAGCACATTGGTGGACGCCGGATTGCCGACAAGCATTAAGAAAACGCAATAGGAGATACAGGATTTTTGATAGTCAGCCCACTGAGGAAAATTTTATTGCATACAAACAGGCACGGGCTGAGGCAAGGAGAATAATAAGAAGGGCCAAACGTGACTCCTGGCGGTCCTTTGTGTCCACGGTGACTCGTACAACACCATTACGTAAAGTCTGGTCCACCATAAGAATATCAAATAATAAAGGCCCATATTTCCCAGTCACCACCCTTCAGGTGAATAATAACATCTATGACGAGCCCGTGGACGTTGCTAGCATCCTCGCCAGGAGTTTTTCTCATGTAAGTAGCTCAGCCAATTATGACCCGCGTTTCCAACATCATAAACGCACGGCTGAGCTACAGATATTAGACTTTGCCACAGAAGACGTAAACTCCCCGTACAACCAAGAGTTTACGCTAGATGAACTGCTCCTTGCCCTTAAATCCTGTAAAGACACCAGCCCTTGACCAGACACACTCACTTTCGGTATGATCCAGAATCTTAATCAGGACAACCTGATTAAGATGTTAGCATTGTACAATGAGTTTTGGGCGTCTCGAACGTTCCCAACTCATGGCACTTTGCGACGTCATACCGATACCCAAAGAGGCTGGTCGTCTTATGAATCCCACTTCATTTCGTCCTATTGTGTTGACTTCTTGTCTATGTAAGGTCATGGAACGTATGGTTAACAAAAGGATTCATTTTGTTTTAGAGTCGAAGAACTTGTTAAATGATCAACAATGTGGCTTCCGTAAATACAGAAGTTCACTAGATCATTTAATGAATTTGGAGCATTGTATTGCAGAGGCATTTGCCAATAAAGAATTCATGATAGTGTTCTTGGACATCCATAAAGCCTATGACATGACATGGCGACACGGTATACTAATGAAGCTTTATGCTTATGGTTTAAGAGGAAATTTGCCTGTTTTTATTTCAAATTTCTTAAGGGACAGAACCTTCTCTGTCAAATTGCCCTGTAACGTAACATCGGATATATTTATCCAGGAAAAAGGGGTGCCGCAGGGAAGTGTGCTTAGTCCTACTTTAATTAGTATTATGATCAATGATATTCTGTCATCAGCTCCCATCCCGAGGAATCTTAAATACTCGCTCTACGCTGACGATTGTGCAATATGGCACTCTTCCTGTGATGCACAATTTTCGGCTGGGCGGATTCAAGCAGCCCTTGACTCCGTCCACCAATGGGCCTTGCAGTGGGGATTTAAGTTTTCCGTCCGTAAGTGTGCCGCTATAGTTTTCACTAATCGTAACGTACCTAATTTGTGCTTAACTTTGGATAATCAGGCGGTACCTTTTCAAAATTCTGTAAAATTTTTAGGAATACATTTTGATCGTAGAATGAATTTTAAACTTCACGTTAATACTTTGCTTGCTCCTTGTGATAAACCGTTAAATGTCCTCAAGTACCTAGCGGGTACTACCTGGGGTGCCGACAGAAAATCTTTATTAATGGTGTATAAGTCCCTTATTCGATCAAAGCTAGACTGTGGCGCACAGGTGTATGGCTCGGCATCCGATGCCACGCTGAAAGGATTGGATGTGCTACAGAATAAATGTTTGCGAATGTGTCTTGGAGCCGTCCGGTGTACACGTGTGGCTCAGATGGAAGTGGAGGCGAATGTGCCTCCCTCCGTATTCACCGTGACCACCTGGCCTTGTCCTATAGTGTAAGGACATTTAGAAAGTAATATTGGCAATGTGGCCTGTACCCCTGCGTCAACACCACCACCTTCTGCTGGGGGTGCGTAGGCCACTTGCCGTTCACCTCCACTTACTGACTCAGGAGCTTGGTGTGACCCCACTGACTGTGACAAGTTGGTGCTTTAAAAATATAGTGCCTTGGAAGCCACCCTCCTTTACTGTTGATATTACATGGCTCTCAGCACCAAAGGCCGAGGCGCCGGAGGCGGAGGTCCACCACTTGTTTCGTAACATCATCATTCGTCACTTGGGGTCCCACCACTTGTACACCGACGGCTCCAAGTCGAGTGAATGGGTGCAAGTGGGTGGTCGACTGAATGTGCCCTCAGGTATCGGTTGCCGACTCATACATCTGTGTTTACCTCAGAATCCTTTTTGCCATTGACAAAGCCATTGACTATGCTCAATTCTAGGCATGATTCATTTGTCATATTTTCAGATTCAAAATCAGCCCTTCAGGCAATTGCATCTTGTATTACGGACTCTCACGAGATCCAGGGCCGCATCGTTAATAAGTTGCATTCATGCAACAAGTCATTCACGCTGATCTGGGTGCCTGGTCATTGTCGTATCTACGGTAATGAGCAGGCTGACTTACTTGCAAAGTCGGCTGTAGAGCTCGAGGAGACTTGGGACGTTCCTCGTGATCTACGGTCGAGTCTCTCTCGGAAAGAAATCAATAAATCTTCTGTGGCAAGGTCAGTGGGCCAGACTAAATATTCCAACCTGTGTTCGTACCTGGGCGACTGGGATACCGCCAACCGCCCCAGTCGCCTGGAAGAAAAAGTGTTGGCACGATTACGGCTTAATGCCACCGTTGTAACACACATGAAACCTTATATGGAAAGACGCTTCCCACCGCATTGTGACATCTGTGATGCGGTGTTATCTATCAGTCATATCATCCTGCGCTGTCGGCGATTTATTCGTGAACGTACTTCACTTATAAATTACTGCGGTGCAGCAGACGTCCCCTTCACCCTTTCCACCATCCTGGGTGATGGGGACATTGTTATGACTGATAAATTGATGACTTTCTTGAGAGAGACCGGACTGATCAGAGTGATGTGACTTTTTTACTGTGTGGTTATGGTTTTTATCAATAGTAAATATGTATATATTGTAATATTAATTAGGGTTGACAGTTGACATATTTGAAATAGTTCCTCCTCCCACTGATCTATTTCTAATATAGATGTCCCCTACATTAAGCCAAGTTCCTCGACTAACCAGCTGATGAGTGCAAGTGTGCAATATAGAAAGATATTGGGCACTTGCAGTCGATGGTGGTCTGCTGGCCGAGGTTCTTCACTTTTTGTACAAATTATGTAAATACATTATACCATCTTGCTTAAGTTATTCTAATTAGGGCTGACAGCTGACGTATATGGAAATGTTCCTGACTCGTCTGGTTCTCTTTCATATATTGATGTCCCCTATATTAGGTTGTGCCTCGACTGACAGTCACCAGGTGATGAGTGCAGGTATGTAATGTAGAAAGGCATTACATATCTGCAGTCGATGGTGTTCTGTTAGTCGAGGTATTTTTACCATTAGTGTAGGTCTAGTTATTTGTCTCTGTAGGATTTAGTATAGGTTAGCGATTTGTCTGTTAGGTGATTAGTTTTAGGGTCTTTACATTAGCTATTTTAGTTTATAAAAAAAAAATAATAATAAAAAATAATAAAAATAAAATTACAAAAAAATAATAAAATAAAAATTATTATATATATATGTACGTGTGCATGAAAGTGTGTATGTTCATATGCATGGGTGTGTGTATGTATGTATGTATGTATATATATATGTTCATGTATATATGTATATATGTGTAAATATATATACATATATATATAAATTGCCTTAATGACCAGGGGCTCCGGCCTCAATGGTCGATAGGCAAAAAAAAAAAAAAAAAAAAAAAAAAAAATCTGCTCCTAGCTCTCGTGGAGTTAGCACGTTGTACATACACACCATAAGGACGCTTGCTTCCCCAAGCAACTATACCAGGCAGCCTCATCGTCATCGGTTAACGATCACTCCCTCTTCATATAGCTAAGTAACCTTTACGAATTGGCCAATTCAAGGGGGGATTAGCGAAAAGATAAGATAGAAGATAGTATTGTAGGTGAGTTAAATCTAATTTACGTTTCACCTAACTCCATGAGACTTGTTTGATTTACTTAGACAACTTTAGGGAAGAGTAACGACCTACGAGTTGTGTAAGCGAGAAAATTCTTGCATAGCGGTGTCCCGGCAGGGATACCGACTTGGATACATTTAACATTTCTCACATTTTGGTGCCCAGAAAGAGGGCCCCGATTTGTTTACCAGAACTAATCAACATTTTTCACAATTTTGGTGCCCCGACCGAGTGAGGAAAACCGATGTGTGCCGGAGCGCTGAATGTGTTTAAAGTTGCTTTTAATGGGCATAGCTGCTACTACGTTCGGTTGCAATGAAATAGTGGAGAATATTATAACAGTGGTAGGAGCCATATAAGGCTCTTGTAAATCCTCAGTAGCCATAACCCTCCTCGAGCCAAGGAACCTGCCATATGGCTCTCCAGTTTGTTATGGAACATATAAATTAGTTAGCAGAGCTGTAAACCGGAAGTTGCAAAGGGCCAGGAAGGGAAGGGATTTCATTCATTTTAATGCCAAGCCCTTCCAAGCAATGTTGAAATCTGATGGTATACATTGGAACCATCATGGTAGGGAAGCGGTTCTGCAGAAATTTATAAATTATGTAGAACATAAGAAAGGAGAGTTCTATGCTGTACAAGCTATGGGTGGGCCTATGGAGTATTGAGGTAATTAATTCTGAGGTCGGGGAATATGGGTGTTTTGGCAATTGAGTGTGGGGATGAAATAAAACCCTAGAGGTTAATAACCCTGGGGAATAGGTTGAAATTATAGACCTAATCCCTACACTCCTCAAAATTAAACTAAATAATTAGCTGAGCTGTAATGAATATTACGAAATTGGGAGAGGGGATAATTTGCACAATGAGGACTTAATCCCTACCCTCTTCAGAATTTAAAATAATCATATCATTACAAAGTTGAGGTAAAATTGTGGTTGGAATTCATAATTAAATTATTAAATTAGAACTCCGTCAACATGTCTGTTTCTTTATTGCAAAGATCTTCTAGTATAAGGCAGGATGGGTAACTAAAGCCATAAATGATTGTAACCAGTCGTTAGACCAAATACCTCTGTCCAAGGAGAGAATAAATAGTCTCCTAAATATTCTGAAAGATCGATGGAGTAAGTACGAAGAGAGTTACTTAACTTTAGAAGCGGCTATAGTAAAGGCTGAGAATAAGGAACTCTTAGAGTCAGAAACTACGAAGTTTGAAGACCAATTAGAAGAATACTTAACTGTAGTAAAGACACTAGAGTCAGAATTAGCTGACACTGCCGCGGAAACACAAGTTGTGGCACAGCAGAGTAGAGCTGTGTTACCACAAATAACGCTTCCGGAATTTGATGGAGAGCAGAACTGGAAATCCTTCTGGGATCAGTTCAAATATTTGGTACACGATAGAACAGATCTCCCTAAAGTCACCAAACTTACGTATTTGTTAGGACAGGTCAAGGGAACACCATATCAACTGATAAAAGAATTACCAGTAGAAGAAAATAACTATGAGGTGGCTTTGACCATCCTTAGACAAAATTACGAAGACAGGGAACAAATTATAAATCAATTATTGCGGGCTCTAATAGAATTACCCATGCCTAGGCACGATTTTGATTCCTTGCAAAAATTTAGAATTGCAATAAGTTGTAATTTAAGGGCCTTAGGTACTTACGAAGATATTAAAACATCAGATTGGGTGCTTTCAAGAATTGTGTCCTTAAAGCTACCACCGAAAACCAAGGATGCTTTGTATGGTAGGTACCAGAAGGATAATTTCTCCTGTGAAGAGATTGAGGAAGGCTTGATGCAACTCTGTAAACATTTGCAAGGAACATTAAACACTACTGAGGTCAAACAGAAGACTGAAGTAAAGAAAAAAACCACTAACCAACTGATTGGGAAAGTTAAGTCAGAGAAGACTAAGCATGTGCCTAAAGAAGAGATAGGTACTTTCCTTAGCTCCACAAAGGCCGAGGATAAAGTATTAAAGATAAGGAATAGACATGCTGAGGATATTAAGGAAATAAAACCTTCCATGGTAAAAGACAGGAAAGTTTGTGTCTTTTGTGGTGAGCAACATTCCAGTGTATTTTGTCAACATTACCCTGATTTTGCTTCTAGAGTAGGGAAGCTTCAGGAACTGGGATGTTGTATAATCTGTATGAACTCCGAACATACTGCCGCGGACTGTAAGACTAAATTAAATCTTTGCTTTAAATGCAAAAAGGATCATCATCATAGTGCTTTATGCCCTAGGATGAATATTGAGGTTCCTAAACCTGCAAGCGTCAACATGACAATTGCAAAAGGGAATGCTCCATTAGTAATGCCAGCTGCAGTACCAATAGCAGATGTGAAAGTATTGTTTGAGAATAGAAACCAATTGGTATGTACCCTGATTGATACGGGTGCTCAGAAAACCTTCATTTCTGCAGACATTGTGAAGAAATTAAAGTTACCAGTTATTGGCAAGGTAAATCTAGCCATTACAGGATTCTAGACAACTAGGAAGGCTCAGTCTTTTGATTTAGTTAGACCTGTAATACAATTAGGCAGATATAAATGGCGTATAACAGCAGCTGTGCTTGATACTATGGAGACAAGTGTATACATAAAGGGATTGAAGGAAACCTCTGATCATCTACAAGGTTCAGGGATAAAGTTGGCTAAACAGAATGTGGAATCAGATACTGTGGGTCCCATAAAAATGATAATTGGTTCTGATTATTGTGGAAGATTCCTACATAGGACTTTCAAAAGGAATAAGGTACAGTTGTTCAAGAGTCCAGGAGGTAACCTTATTATGGGTCAGTTGCCTTTTCCAAAACAAGTTAAAGGAGAAGCCAAACTAGTAGACTCAGTCTTTGTTACCCCCACACAGTCATTGATGGTAGCTAGAATAGGTGCAGAATTAGAACCTACTCAGATAAATGACTTGTTGGATGAAAACATTGAACCTGTACACAAACTGTGGGACCTAGACAGTGTAGGTACACACTCTGAGGAACCAACTCCTGAAGATAAAATAACATTGGACTTGTATAATCAGTCTGTGGAATTTAAGGATGGACAGTATTGGGTAGGATTACCATGGAAACTAAACCATTCAGAGTTACCAACAAATTACCAAGCAGCTAAAGCTCAGTTAAATTCTCTTCTAAGAAAGTTGAGAGATAAACCAGAACATCTGACCCTATATGATAATATTATAAGGGATCAATTGAAGAATAAATTTATAGAAGAGGTAGAATACCCTGTTAACCACAAAGAAGGACACTACTTACCACATCATGCTGTAAGCAAGGATTCAGTAACTACTCCCATAAGGATAGTATTCAATTGTAGTAGTAAAGCGTCCAAGGGATCAGCTAGCTTGAACGATTTCCTATGCTCAGGACCTACACTGACAGAGAAGTTAGGGAATGTGTTACTAAGATTTAGAGAGAAACCTTACGCTTACACAGCAGACATTAGTAAGGCTTTTCTCAGAATAGGACTGAGAGATGAGGATAGGAAATTTACAAAATGCCTCCGGCCTCATGATCCTCAAAATGAGGATAGTCCATTGAAAACTTACTGTTTCCGATCGGTGCTCTTTGGCTCTTGTGCTAGTCCTTTCCTACTTTGCAACACATTAAAGCATCATTTTGAAAATGCCAAATGTCCAGAAATAGGGCAGGCTTTTTATATGGATAATTTGCAAGGTGTTGTTGATACAGAGTCGGAAGCTTTGAAGGCTTATGAAATAGCCAATTCCGAATGTGGGAAGGCAAATTTGCCGTTACAGAGCTGGAATACAAATTCACCGCTTTTGAGGAATAAAATACAAGAGGACTATCCAGATTCTGACATTCCCAAAATTCAAAATGTGTTAGGTCTTAACTGGGATACAACAGCTGATGTAATAAGTTTGAAACCAATTAAGTTCTCTGATGTCACTCTCACCAAGAGGTCCTTGTTAAGTCAGGTTTCTAAGCTATTTGACCCATTAGGATTTGTTAGTCCTATAGTTATTAGGGGCAAATGTTTAGTACAGGAGGCTTGGCGAGAAAAGTTAGACTGGGACACTGAATTGGGTGAGACATATGTGGAACAATGGGAACAGATTAGAAAGGAGTTTGAAACTACATCAAGCATATGTATTCCCAGGAAAATAAACAGTAATGAGAAGTCGCACTTACACATATTTTGTGATGCTTCTCAAAGGGCCTATGGAGCAGTAGCTTATTGCGCAACAGGAGAGGATAGTAAGATTATAATGTCCAAAGCCAGAGTTGCGCCAATTAAAGAAAGAACCCTACCTCAAATGGAATTGGCTTCCATAGAAGTAGGAACTAAATTGGCCAGGTATATAACCATTACTCTTGATATTCAGTTTGAGGATATTTACATATGGACTGACAGTGAGATTTGTCTTTACTGGATAGGGAAGGAAGACAGTAAAATTCCTTTCGTCCGTAATAGAGTGAAGAATATTAAAGAGCTGTCTTCCAAATTTAAATTCATGTATGTGTCCTCCAAACAAAATCCAGCTGATCTGCTCTCGAGAGGTTCGACCGTAAGGAGACTGATCAAAGATAACTTGTGGTTTAAAGGTCCTAAATGGTTACTCACTAAGGATTGGCCTGAACAGAAACAGTACAGTATTGCTGAGATTAGTGTAGTGAACTTGGATCCTATAGTACCTGAGCCAGAAGTAATTGACATCAGCCGATTCTCGTCAATAAGACAACTTCTAAATACTACTAAATTGGTTGTTGAATTTTTGAATAAGAAAGTGGGGTTTCAGAAATTAGATCCCCTAGAATACTGGCTGAAAAGAGTACAAAGAAATTCTTACGGGGAAATATATAAACTTTTAGGCCAAGACACTGGAAAAAGGAATAAACTGATGAAGAATTTAGGCTTGTTCTTAGACGGAAAAGGTCTGATAAGATGTCGAGGCCGATTGGTCAAGGCTGACTTGCCCATCCAAACCAAACATCCCATTTTATTGCCTAAGAGTGGATGCTTTGTACAACTTATTATAAAGGAAGCCCATGATTCCACTCTCCATGGAGGTGTACCGCAGACCTTAGCCCAAATTCGGGAAAGGTACTGGATTCCTAAGGGTAGACAGGTTATTAAGAAATATCTCAAAAACTGCATCATTTGTAGGAGGTATGAGCAGCGACCTTATATCTACCCAGGACCACCAGCCCTACCGAAGGATAGGGTGAACATAAGTCGGCCCTTCCATATAACAGGAGTGGACTACATAGGGGCTATAACTGTTACGGGTGAGGAAACTCCCCATAAAGTTTACATTTGTTTATTTACTTGTCCTACACAAGGGCAGTCCATCTAGAGCTAGCGGAAGACCTAAGCTCTGAGACATTCCTCAATGTCTTTCGAAGATTTGCCGCTAGAAGGTCTTGTCCTGGCAAGTTAATAAGCGACAACGGAACTAATTCCGTTGGAGCAGCACCTTTACTGTTGAACTTAATGAACGACCCAAAGGTTAAGTCGGCGCTGGGAATCCGAAATTGTATTTGGCAGTTCACAGCTCCAAGAGCTCCATGGCAAAATGGATTTACCGAAAGAATGATTGGTATTGTCAAGAACTGCCTGAGGAAAACATTACATAGAACTAAGATCACGAGAGAAGATTTTAGAACAGTAATAACTGAAATTGAAGCCAGGATTAATAACAGACTTCTGACTTATCAAGATGACACTAGCGACTCGCTAGAGGCCTTAACACCGGCTCACATGTTACATGGCAGGAAGCTCCATCCTATGCCTTGTGTGGATATCCAGGAAGAAGTTTATGATCCTAACATAGAAACTAATGATTTAGGACAACACCTTCGGGAGGGATATCAACGTCTGAAAAGGGTGCTGGATACATGGAATAGACATTGGAGAGAAGAGTATCTTTTGAGCCTACGCGAGAGGTTTTATGGAGCTCAAGCTGCCAGCAACAAATCAGTTATTAACATAGGAGATGTGGTCTTAGTGAAGACTGAACAGCCAAGATCCCAGTGGCCATTAGCTAAAGTGATCTCCACACACCCAGATTCTGAAGGGGTGCTGAGACTCGTAAAAATAAAATGCAGGGGACATACCAGTATAAAAACTATTGATAAACTGGTACCCCTTGAATTAGCAGCCACTCCGGATTCAGAGAATGGTGAAGATCAAACGGGTCAAGAGGCGCGACCTAGTAGGGCCGCAGCACAGGGTTCTCGAGAACTATGGAGGGAACTCTTGGCTAAGGGTCATATTACATGATACAACGTATCATTTTCCGCCGGCCCCAAAACTGTGGGAAATATTTTCCCCCAGAGCAGTTGCGCTCTCTAAATTTATCATAGTTATCCCTGGTTAAAGGCAGAGGACGTAGAGACTGTTGTTAATTATTCAAGCGGTTTTAATAACCCAGAAACGACGTTCTCTTTAATAATTCTTGTTATTGATAAATTAATTGCTACTGCATTTAACCCCCGTGGACAACTATGCATTGTAAATACATGTAATTATGTGGTATTTTCCACTGACCTAAGCTGCGTCTGCGCGATAGGTGACGTGGCAAGCAGGGAAAGATTCCCCTGTTAAGGCAGATGTGGAATTAAGATATTTACATAGTTAAAGGGAATAATTGGTCTAACTTTAGTTTAAGTGGAACTAAGATTAATTTGTTAGATTTGCCCTGTACATAGCATGATGTAATTTAACTGTATTTAGTACTGTAAATAATTAAAAGTTGGCAACTACCATTCTATGAGGGAGGTAGAATTGCCGCGTTCACTCACTCTGCTCCTAGCTCTCGTGGAGTTAGCACGTTGTACATACACACCATAAGGACGCTTGCTTCCCCAAGCAACTATACCAGGCAGCCTCATCGTCATCGGTTAACGATCACTCCCTCTTCATATAGCTAAGTAACCTTTACGAATTGGCCAATTCAAGGGGGGATTAGCGAAGAGATAAGATAGAAGATAGTATTGTAGGTGAGTTAAATCTAATTTACGTTTCACCTAACTCTATGAGACTTGTTTGATTTACTTAGACAACTTTAGGGAAGAGTAACGACCTACGAGTTGTGTAAGCGAGAAAATTCTTGCATAGCGGTGTCCCGGCAGGGATACCGACTTGGATACATTTAACATTTCTCACATTTTGGTGCCCAGAAAGAGGGCCCCGATTTGTTTACCAGAACTAATCAACATTTTTCACATTGACACTTGGATTGTGAGCTCACTTTCATTGTATCCTGAGATCTATTTCCTTATATTTGTATTTTCCATTGTATTCTAAAGTCTTATGTTATACAATCACTTTTATGGCTAATATCTTACTGCACTAGAGGAACAACATAAAATATTTTCTAGTTTACTGTTAAGAAACGAGATTTGCCAGTTAAGTGACCGAGATGTTACTTGATGTTTCCCGATGTTTACGGTAGCTAGCTCCGGTACGAGGCAAAGTTGCCAGTTTGCCTGCTGTTTGTGAGTGTAGTTATTTCGTAAGTTATGCATTTTTTTCTGCTCTCTTTCTTTATAAAGTTTTATTTATGTGATTGCTTGTTAAATTATTTAATTTAAGTTTGTATGGTAAATGAGTTAGTGTTATGTAATGTAAGACAACTGGCAAGTTTTGGCTGTCTCCAAATTGGTAACTGTTGTTGCTAGGAGCAGGTACAGAACCAGCACGTTCTAGAATGTTGGGGAAGGAAGGAAGGTTATATAAGGATGGAAAAGAGACTAGAACAGATTCAGTCGGATTTCAGTGCAGTCTGAGTGTAGTGCAGCATCAGTTTGTTGCCTATATTTTCGGTACTTGTGAAAGCTGTGAAGTGTTGTCAAGCATTAAGTGTAATAGCAATTAGTAAAGTTTGTATAGCTCCAGTGCTTGTAAAAACAGTCAAGTGAAGTTGGAAAACATTAACTGTAGTTACTTGGAAAATAAAAGTGAACTTAAGAAGCCAGTATTTATCTTTGCCTCAGCTGATTTTGTGTGCTGTACATCGAGAAGCTGACCATAGGAAGAGCAACTCACTGGCCAACGTCCTTCCTATACTGAACTACTGCTGTTGGAGCCTGTGGCAGTGTGGGGGTGGGGATGTAACACTGGTGTCAGGAGTGGGATTAAGTGTTGCAGTGAGTCAAACCTTCGACATGGAAGCAGGAGGTGTGCAGACAAGGTCTCGAGCTGGGCAGGGGGAGGAAATTTCCCTGGCTACAGTTGTGAAGCTAATACAAGCACAAAGTGCCCAACTACAGGCACAGAGTGAAGAACAGAAAGAGCTCAGAAACGAACTTAAAGAACAATTACAGGCACAAAGTGTACAACTGCAGGCACAGAATGAAGGACAGAAAGAACTCAAAGAACATATACAGGCACAGAATGAAGGACAGAAAGAACGATATAAACAGCTTCAGAAGGCATTACAAGAGCAACAGAGGTAATTTCAACTGAGGATGCAGGACAGCTGAATGCTTTCATGGGGAAAATGAAGGAAGAGTAGCAGCACTTGAAGAAGGAAGTATACGCTGAGCTACAGCAGCAGAAGTGTGAGGTAAGCAATAACGTGATGGAGTTCAGACAACATCTAGATGACCAGGTGAAGCATGTAGACAGCCAGCTGATTATTAGTGAGGGAATTGTGATGGAGTGCAGACAGCATGTAGATAACCACTTGAATCATGTAGTCGACCATGTGAAGATATTTAGTGAGAAAATTGAGGCTGTAGAGAAATATTGCAATGCTGAGCCTCAGGTTAGTGTACAGGGAGCATATGAAAGGAATGGACAGTGTATGGTGAATCTTGACGGATCCCAGGCATCTAAAGGTAGCATTACAGGGTTGAATAATCATAATGCAGAAGTATTAAGTCCTGGCCTTTATTATGATACCCCAGTTTTTAGGCCCTAAATCAGTAATGTGCATGGCTATAATGGGGGTAAAATTAAAAACAAACCCCAGGAATTTGATGGCAGACTATCTTGGGAAACTTACAATGCACAGTTTTAGTTACTTGCGGATCAGAATGGTTGGGATGAAAGGCAGAGAACAGTGCAGCTTGCTACTATGGTCGTACCATTCTAAAGTGGCGGTTTGGGTGGGGCACGAACCTCTGTACAGTGTTGCCACGTTTTCCATACTCACTATGCGTCTCTCTCTCTCTCTCTCTCTCTCTCTCTCTTTTTCTCTCTCTCTCTCTCTCTCCTTGGGGGATGTGCATCACCCTAGGGAATTTTGTTTCTTTTATGTCTTATAAACTTGTGCTTTCATTTCTTTATTTTGTTTTTTATTATATTGTTTTACATATGGCGCCAGATGACCTCGGTGTTACGGCGCCTTTTCATTCAATCATTCTCGCTCTCCTTCCTTCCCTCCCTTCATCTTTCCCTCAGCTTGACAATGCACTCAACACTGCCCCTTGCCTGCCTTTCTCTCTCTCTCTCTCTCTCTCTCTCTCTCTCTCTCTCTCTCCTTGGGGAGATGTGCGCCACTCTTGGGAATTTTGTTTCTTTTATGAGTGACTTATAAACTTGTGCTTTCACTTCTTTATTTTGTTTTTATTATATCTAATTATGTTTAAAAATATTATTGTTTTACATGTGGCGCCAGATGACCTCGTTGTTGTGGCGCCATGATTTGTTTTCATTCAATCACTCTCTCCCTCCTTCCTTCCCTCCCTTCCTCCATCTCTCACTAATCTGCACTCAACACTGCCCCTGGTCTGCCTTCCCCCCCCCCCTCTCTCTCTCTCTCTCGTCTGTGGTATTTTAGGATACATTTTGGTTATTTTCTTTTACGTTATAATGTACATATTGTAAATTTGACTTTATTTCCACACCACCCAGGAGGTTAAAGTCTTGGCGTTTTTTTTTTTTTTTTTTAAGAGGTGTCCCCAATCAGGCTTATTCCTCTATCCCTCACAGATGACCAGGTCGGGCTGGGTGTGTGTGAGTGTTGCCGCTCACGAGGGATTAATGCATATATTTTTTTTACTAAGAAACTGGCATATTTTTGCTTATATTCCTGCATATTATCTTATAATCATAATTGTGACATTATTACCAACCCCAGAAATATGGTAACAGACAATAAAAGTGACTATTTTTTTTAAAGCAACACTGTATAATAATTATGCCACGTTTCTGTATTGCCGTATAAATATTTTACGCATAATCGGTTTACTGTTCTTTCATATATTATAATACACACGTTACCATTATATTCTTATGTGTTTATCTTATTGTGATGCCTATTACATATATCTGAGCCGTTCACTTAGCGGGTATGGAACACGTGGCACCACTGTACAGAGGTTCGTGCCCCACCCAAACCGCCACTTAAGATTGGTACCACCATAGTCTTAAGGGTGCCACAGTGGAAATTCTGGGCCAGATGTCAGTGATGGAGAGGAACATTAATCAGTCCCTAGTAGAAGTGCTGGAGCAGATTTGGAACCAAGTACCAGACTGAGTTTACAGAGCAAGATTCCGGAGCTGTGTACAGCCTCGAGGAAAATCCCTACAGCAGCTTGCTCATGACCTGGAGAGTATGGCATACAAGGCGTACCCTGGAGTAGCACCTAACTTGTTGGCTATTCTGCTGAGGAACCAGTTCATCAATGCTCACGATAGTGTAGGGTTGAAAGCGCAAGTGAAGCATGCACAACCAAGATGCATGCAAGAAGCACTAGCCAGGGCTCTAGAATTTGAGTTCTACGTCAGGTCCAGTACATCCACCTTTCATACAGATTGTAGTGCAGGATTCAAGGCAAGAAATGTGCAGGTACGGGAAGTGGAAAATTTTGAAGGATCGTGCTGTTACTGTGAAAAGCCAGGACATCACAAAGTGGATTGCAATAAGTGGAAGAGAAAACAGAAGATCAGAGGAAGTTGCTGGTTCTGTGGGAAGCTGGGACACAGGAAGGTGGATTGTCACAAATGGAAGGAGGAGCAAGAACAGAGCAGTGCAGGGAAATCTTCAGTTGTAACAAAAGTGTTTTGGACATGTATTGAGGTGAGACAGTTCAGTTCTGAATGTCCGAAGAAGAAAAAGGATGATAAGAAGAAGGTTGCAGAAGACCAGAAAGAATTGGAAAGCTAGTGGAAGCTGCTCTGAAGGGGGAACCACCAGCCAGTTTTTCCCAAGTAGCCCTACCACCGAGAAAATCCAAGAGGATGGCAATCAATAGTGTATGAGAAGATGGAAGAACAGACGGCACGGAATGCAGCAGGAATGGAAATTTTCGCAAGTAAACCCGCCGTACAGTTGTGACAGGGCAAGAGTCAGAGGCAGAAGACGTGAAGAAGATGCAGGTGCAGGATGCAGATTTAAAACCAGTGCTAGAGTGGCTGCGGAGGAGTACAGTGTGACTATCTTGGGAAGAAGTTTCCAGGTTGTCCTGCCACCAAGAGTTACTGGAGTCAGTGGGACTTTCTTCGTTTAAACAACAGACTACTGGACCGTCAGTGGGACACACCCAATGGCCTCAGCAAATATTGGGAACTGGTGGTTCTGAAGAAGATGAGGTCCAAGATCTTGGATGAGTCCCATAACCAGATCACTAGTGGGCGCCTTTGAGTGAAGAAAACTCTAAGCTGGCTGTAACAGAGGTTCTACTGGACTGGCATGCACGAGGATGTTGAAGAGTGGTGTTGGGCCTGTCATATGTATTGTGCCAAGAAGGGACCCAAGAAACTTGGCTGCACCCCTCGTCAGCTGTACGAGATGGGTGAACCGATAGAAAGAGTCGCAGTGGGCATTGCTGGGCCTCTGCCACTCACTGAAAGAGGGAACAGGTGTATACGTGTTGCCATGGACTACACCACAAAGTGGCCAGAAGCCTATGCTATCCCCGATCAAGAGGCTGCGATGGTTGCTCAAGTGTTGGTTGACCATTTTTTTTGTCGTTTTGGGATGCCACAAGAGCTACACTCAGACCAGGGTAGAAACTTCGAGTCTGCTGTTTTCCGTGAGTGCTGCAGAACGACCCCACTAAGGTCACAGTCAGATTG
This sequence comes from Coenobita brevimanus, assembly GCF_032717465.1. Lineage (NCBI taxonomy): Eukaryota > Metazoa > Arthropoda > Malacostraca > Decapoda > Coenobitidae > Coenobita > Coenobita brevimanus. The sequence continues at coordinate 12,195,451 of NC_136956.1, forward strand.
GATGGTGGAGAAATTCAACTGGACCCAAGGACAAGAACTGGCTAAGGACTGCATAGATAGACAAACAGAATTGGACCAGAAATTACCTGCATTGCTGATGGCATATCGGTCTGCATCCCATAAGTCTACCAGGTACACCCCTGCAAAACTGATGTTGGACCACGAGTTACATTAAACCGTTGACTTGCAAATGGAAAGACCACCTGTTGAAGAGCTACCTACAGATACCACCGGCTGTGCGAAGCACCTCCAGGAAAGGCTGACAGAGGTACATCATCAAGTGCGAGGAGTCCTCAAGTTTTCGGGAGAGGTGATGAAGTGCAAGTATGATGCCAAAGCAAGTGAGGTGAGCTTCAAGGATGGTGATCAAATTTGGTTATATAATCCTCAGTGAAAGAAGGGACAGTCACCGAAGCTGCAGAGCCCGTGGGACGGGCCTTACACTGTGTTGGATTGCCTAGCAGAAGTAACATATCGGATTCGGGGAGGCAGGAAGTGTCGCCCAAAGGTGGTACATGTGAATTGTCTGTGGCAGTACCATGGGCCAGGACAATTCACTTGGGACATCTCCAAGGATTGCCGCTCTCCCGCAGCCGAGGATGTTGAAGAGGACCAAGGAGCTGAAGTGCAAGAGGATGGTGGCAATTTCCCAAGAGAAGAAGTGAATCAAGAGGACCAAGACCTTCCAGAAGGAGTGGACTGTGTGGAGGAACAAGGACGTCGTCGGAAGCGGCATAGAAGATGACCTGATAAATTGAAGGATTATTTTGTGTATAGTTAGATGTTTCATTAGATTAAAGTTTATGATTGTATATATTGTGTAGTTTTGTTGGGATGACAAAGGACTGGGGAGGGGGTAGTGTTAAGAAGCAAGATTTGCCAGTTAGGTAGCCGAGATGCTTCTCGATGTTTCCCGATGTTTACAGTAGCTAGCTCTGGTACGAGTCAGAGTTGTCAGTTTGCCTGCTGTTTGTGAGCGTAGCTATTTCGTAAGTTATGCATTAATTTTTCTGCTCTCTTTCTTTAATGTTTTATGTGATTGCTTGTTAAATTATGTAATTTAAGTTTGTATGGTAAATGATTTAGAGATTTATGTAATGCAAGAAAACTGGCATGTTTTGGTTGTCTCCAAATTGGTAACTGTTGTTGCTAGGAGCAGGTACAGGACCATCACATTCTAGGATGTTGGAGAAGCAAGGAAGGTTATATAAAGATGGACAAGAGACTAGAACAGATTCAGTCGGTTTTCAGTTCAGTTTGAGTGTAGTGCAGTGTCAGTGTGTAGCCTATATTTTCGGCACTTGTGAAAACAGTGAAGTGTTCTCAAGCATTGAGTGTAATAACAGTGGAGTGTTGTCAAGCATTAAGTGTAATGACAGTGAAGTGTTGTCAAGCATTAAGTGTAAAAGCAATTAGTGAAGTTTGTATAGCTCCAGTGCTTGTAAAAACTGAAGTTGGAAAGCATTAACTGTAGTTATTTGGAAAATAAAGACGGTGAACTTAAGAAGCCAGTGTTTATCTTTGCCTCAGCTGATCTTGTGTGCTGTACACCAAGAGGCTGACCATAGAAGAGCAACTCATTGGGCAATGTGCTTCCTATACTAAACTACTGCTGTTGGAGCCTGTGACAATGTGGTGATGTAACATTACTACCACAGCTAAATAGTTGCAACCAAATAATCTGCACACATACCGCGATATGTAACCTTAACACTAATAAGCATTTATATTGCAAGTTCACTTACACTGTAACCTGAGAACGTTTTCATATACTTGTACCTTTTCCTATACAGTATTCAAAATTTTTATGTAGAAATCTCAATATGTACTAACAGCAGTCATACAGTATAAGAAGGACGTTGCCCAGTGATTTAATCTTCCAGTAGTCAGACTTTCGGCGTACCCACACAAGATCCCCTCAGGTGTTGAATGTAAACTAACTTCTCACGTTCGCTGTATTTCTTTTCCAGATAATTACATTTAATGCCTGCCAACTACACCCCATGGTTTTCACAAGTACCAGGACTATACAATCTTCACAAACTGCACTGACACTGAACTGACTCTGATCTAAACTCAAACTGAACTGAGGGCTCCTCCAGTCCCTTCCCCATCCTTATATAAGCTTGCTGTATACTAGAATTATCTACTATATTCTTGGGAAAGCATCAGTTGCCAACTCGGAGACATCCAAAACATCCAGAGTTTTCTTACATTATGTAACACTGTACATGCTTTAGCATACAAAATTAGATAACATTACATGATTTAACAATCACCTAAATAAAACGTTATAGAGAAAAAGAGCACAAAAAATAATGTACAACTTACAAAATACCGCTGCTCACAAATAGCAGGCTAACTGGCACCTCTGACATGTAGCGGAAAAATCAGAGAATTGTCGAGAATACTCCAGCACTACTTAACTAGCAAATCTCGCTTCTCAGCACTACCCCCTCCCTGGTCCTTTTTCGTTCAAACAAAATTATACAGTGTGTGCAAACATAATCGGTAATCCAAACTAAACATTTAATTATACACCAATTAACCCTTCAACTTATCAGGTCTTCTCCTATGCCGCTTCTGACGATGTCCCTGCTCCGTCACACAGTTCACTCCTCCTGAAATTTCTTGGTCCTCTTTCTGATTCACTTCATCCCTTGGGAAACTGTCACCATCCCCTTATACTTCAGCTCCTTGGTCCTCCCCAACACCCTCTACTGAGGGTGAGCACAGTTCCTCAGAGACGTCCCAGCTTCACTTTCCTGGCCCATGGTATTCCCACAGACTGTTCACATCACCTTTGGCCGGGACTTCCTGCCTCCCCGAATCAGATACGTTAAGTCTGATAGGCGGTCCAACACTGTGTAAGGCCCGTCCCACGGGCTCTGCAGGTTCGGTGACTGTCCTGTCTTCCACTGAGGATTGTATGACCAAACTTTGTCACTATCCTTGAAGCTCACCTCACTTGCCTTGGCATCATACTTGAACTTCACCACTTTGCCTGAAAACTAAAGGGCTCCTCACACTTGATGATGTACCTCAGCCAGCCTTTCCTGAAGATGATTAGCGGAGCTAGAGGTGTCTATAGGCAGCTCTTCACCAGGTGGTCTTCCCATTTGCAAGTCTACAGGTAAATGTAACTCTTGGCCCAACATCAGTTTAGTAGGGGTGTAGCCGATAGACTCATGGAATGCACATCGATATGCCATCAGCAGCGCAGGTAATTTCTGGTTCCATTCCCTTTGTCCCTCTATGCAGTACTTGGCCAGTTCTTGTCCCAGGGTCCAGTTGAATTTCTCCACCATCCCACCCGACTGTGGCCTTAGTGGGGTCATCCTTTTCTTCTTGATCCCCAGTAACTTGCAACACTCATGGAAAAAGCAGACTCGAAATTTCTACCCTGGTAGCTCTTTGGCATTCCAGAATGACAGAAAAACTGGTCAACCAACACCTGTGCAACAGTCGCGGACTCCTGATTGGGAAGCGCATAGGCTTCTGGCCACTTTGTGAAGTAGTCCAGTTTCCACTTTCAGCGAGTAGTAGAGGTCCAGCAATGTCCACTTTGACTCTTCCCTTTGGTGCACACACTTGGTACAACTGAAGATTGGTGCAACCATGTTTCTTGGGTCCCTTCTTCACACAGCATACATCACAGTCCTGACACCACTCTTCAGCATCCTGATGCATGCCAGTCCAGTAGAACCTCTGTCGCAGCCAACTTAGAGTTTTCTTCACTCCCAAGTGCCCATTAGTGATCTGGTTATGGGACTCATATAAGATCTCAGACCTCATTTTCTTTGCAACCACCAGCTGCCAATACTTGCTGAGGCCATCTGGTGTCTCCTACTGACACTCAAGTAGTCCATTGTCCAAATGAAGAAAGTCCCACTGACTTCAGTGGCTCTTAATTGCCAGGCTAAACCTGGAAACCTCTTCCGAAGATGGTCACACTCTACTCCACTGCAGCCACTTTAGCACTGGTTATAAATCTACATCCTTTTCAGATCTTCATCTGACATTGGCCCTGTCACTGCACTATGGCTGCATTTATTGCTATGATCTTTTTTAACATTCCTACTACACTGCTTGTCACCTGTTCTTCTTTCTTCTAGCACACTGTCAATCAGGGTTCTCTTGCATTTCCTCAGTGGTTGAGCTTCTTGGGAAAAACTGGCTGGTTGTTGCCTCTTGTCACCAGCCCTGACTAATTTACCCTTATCCTTCTAGTCCTCTGCTTCCTTCTTCTTGCCATCTTTCTCATTTGGACAACCATAGCTGAAGTGTCCCACCTCACCAAATGTCCAACACCCGTTTATTGCAATCGTGGGTTTCCTTGCACTGTTCTGTTCTTGCTCCTTCTTTCATTTGTAACCTGGCTTCTTGCAGAACCTGCAACATCCTCTGATCTTCTCGTGTTCTCTCTTCCATTTGTAGCAGTCTCCTTTCCAATGTCCTGGTTTCTCACAATACCTGCATCTTCCTTCAAATTTTTCTGCATCACGTACCTGTCCCTTTCTTGTCTTGAATCGCACACTATGACCTGCCTGAAAAGTGGACCTACTGGACATGAAGTCGGACTCAAATTCTACAGCCCTTGATAGTGCTTTTTGCATGCTTCTTGGTTGTGCCTACTTCACTTGCACTTTCAACTCTGCACTATCAAGAGCATCAATTTGTTACTGTTTATGTAACAGCTCATTGAATGGGCTGGTACCCCAGAAGAATAGCCAACAGGTTAGGTGCTGGTCCTGGGTATTCCTTATATGCCATACTCTCTAGGTCATGAGCAAGTTGCTGTTGGGATTCTCTTTGAGCCCACACATGGCTCTGAAGTCTTTCTCTGTAAACCTGAGTCTGGTTCATGGTTCCGTATCTGCACTCCAGTACTTCTGCTAAGGACTGATAACTATTCCTCTCCTTTACCGACATCTGGCCAATAATCTCCAATGCTGCACCCTTAAGGCTAGTAACATGCTGAACTGCCCTTTGCCTATCATCCCAATCATTCTGATCTGCACGTAACTCAAACTGTGCACAGTAAGCCTCCCAAGTTTCTCTGCCCTCATATTCCTGATTTTCTTTTTTTACTGGACCCCCATTATAGTAACGCACTTCACTGGTTTGGGACCTAAATACTGGGGCATCATAATTAAGTCCAGGACTTAAAACTCCTCAATTCTGATTATTCAACCCTGTAATGCTACTTTCAGATGCTTGGGATTCGTCATGATCCATCATATACCATCCAGTCTTTTCATATGCTTCCTGTACATTAACCTGAGGCTCAGCAGTGCAGTATTTCTCTACAGCCCCAGTTCTCACAGTAATTATCTTCACATGGTCGACTACATGCTTCAACTGGTCATCTACATGCTGCACTCCATCACTATTCCCTCACTAATCTTCAGCTGGTCATCTACAGGCTGCCTGCACTCTGTCACATTATTGCATATATCATACTTCTGGTGCCATAGCTCAACTTGTACTTCCTCCTTCAACTGCTCCTAATTTTCTTTCGTCTCCCCCATGAAAGCATCTAGCCATCCTTGCATCCTCAGTTGTAACTCCTGTTGATGCTCCTGTAGTACCTCTTGAAGTCATTCATAATGTCTTTTCTGTTCTTTACTTTGTGCCTGTAATTCTTCTTTGATTTCGTTCTTGAGCTCCTTCTGTTCTTCACTTTGTATCTCTAGCTGTTTACTTTGTGCTTGTAATTGTTCTTTGAGTTCTTTCTGTCCTTCATTTTGTGCCTGTAAATGTTCTTTGAGTTCTCTTTGTCTTTCATCCTGTGAATGTAAAAGCTTCATGATTGCAGCCAGAGACACCTCCTTCTCCTGCCCAGCTCATCTCCTTGTCTGCACACCGCCTTCTTCCATGTCGAAGATTAGACTCACCAGCACTTTTCTAAAGATCCACATTCCTGACACCACTGTTATGTCCTCGTCCCACACTACCACAGGCTGCAGCAGCAGTAGTTCTGTATAGGAAGGACGTTGGTCAGTGAGTTATTCTTCCTATGGTCAGCCTTTCGGTGTGCAACAACAAGAGCAGCTCAGGCATTGTAATCGAACACTGGCTTCTCAAGTTTGCTGCATGCCAACTTCACTTCTCTGTTTTCACAGCGTACCAGAGCTAGGCCTATACAACCTTCACTAGCTGCACTGATGCAGAAGTGACACTTAACTAAACTCAAACTGAACTGAAACTCCTCTATTCCCTTCCCCATCTGATAAATTACCAATATGCCGGGAATCGAACCCGGGACTCTCACGTGAGAGCCAGGCAGCATACCACTACACCACGACCAGGTAAAAGTTAACTAACGTTGTGACAATCTTGTAACCAACGTCCCTCCGCCCCCATTGTGGGCATCAAGAGGATGAGTTAACCCCCTGGCACTCGGGCAAGTAGATGCTTTTAATCTATCCCAAGCACTTATGGCAAGTCAGAATGAAGAGAGAAACCTGTACTGTACACAGGAAAAATCATCTGATACCAATATGCCGTGAATCGAACCCGGGACTCTCAGGTGAGAGCCAGGCAGCATACCACTACACTCATCCTCTTGACGCCCACAGTGGGGGCGGAGGGACGTTGATTACAAGATTGTGACAATGTGAATTAACTTCTACCTGGTTGTGGTGTAGTGGTATACTGCCTGGCTCTCACTTGAGAGTCCCGGGTTCGATTCCCGGCATATTGGAATTTTGTCAGATGATTTTTCCTGTGTACAGTACAGGTTTCTCTCTCCCTTCCCCATCTTTATATAAGCTCCCTGTATACTAGAATGATGTAGTACATTCTCGGAAAAGCAAGTTACCAACTCAGAGACATCCAAATTATCCAGAGTTTTCTTACACAATATAACACTCTTAATTATTTAGCATACAGACTGAGATGAAATTACATAGTTTACCAAACAATCACACAAATAAAACATTATAGAGAAAAAGAGCACAAAATCTAATGCTTAACTTACAAAAAACAATAGGCTCACACAGTGCACAAGAGATTGGGCGGTCCACGACCTCGTGCACTGTGAATTCGCGTACTGGGAATACATAATCTTATGGGGAAAATTACATATGGGTGGTACCCCCTAACACCTGGACATTTTTTGGCCCTTAGAGACATAAAAAAGGTCAAATTTTTCAGACATTGTACTACACATATAGCTGCAATAACAAAAATATGGGCAGTTACCTTAACAACGGTAGACAACAGGCCTGATGGACTTAAACAACAGGGGTTCTGAGGCGCGGCAACGCACTTACAGTGCCCCCGTCACCACCCCGGCCGCACCATGCTTGTTTAACGGTTGCCAATGTTGTATTATTCCAGGCTTTGACGAAGAAATTTACGGCCTGTTGAATGATACATTTCTTCCAGAATGCAGCAACAATCAGTTTGGTGGGGGTTGCAGGTATGCCAAGTGAAGCAGGTGAGTCAGGTGGGGCTGTGAAGGTGGAGAGGGAGGCGGCTGGTGAGTCAGGTGTGGCAGTGGAGAACGGCGGTAGGCGAATCAAGGGAGTGGTGAGGGGAGGATCCTCCCTCTCCTCCTCGCTACTGCTCACATTTTCGGCAATTTCCTTCATCTCTTCTTGCTTGTTTGTTTCATTCCTCATCTTGTTATGGACGTATTGGCAGTATAACAACTTGGTATTCACGAAATAAACATCATTATTATAGAAACTGGGTATCTATTCTAACTTACTGTTATTGCCGAAAACGTTATTATTGAAGCTGTTATTGGCAATATCTTATTGTAGACTCCTCTTGAGCACCTTCCCCATGAGCCTCTAGGTCACTATTGGCGTGCTGTGTGGGGGAGGGTCGCGTACTGTTGGAAAATGGCATTTTTAAGCCACTTCTTGCCTCTACCTCGTGTTTTGTGGGGTATACTCGCGCATTCAAGGTTTTTCGTTATGATTTTTGGTCACTCGCACATAATGCGATCCGCGCACTGTGATGACGCGCACTTGGCGAGCCCTTGTGTACCTCCACTCACAAATAGTAGGCTAAAGGGCAACTCTGACACGTAACCGAACTACGAGAATTACTGGGAACCTTCAGTACTACGTAATTAGCAAATCTTGCTTCTCAACATTCATAACGATTAGATGATAACATTCGAGTGTTTATTCAACTTGTATTGGAGTCAATATAATTAAAAGCATAGACGTTAACATCGTATAAAAATAATATTACTGTGTGTGATAATAATCATATTTCATACATATTGTACAGTGATGTATCATTTTCTGCATTGGATGACATATATTAATTTCCTTTCTTTTTTTGGAGAAACAGCGTAACTTGTATTTTCATTACAGATATATTGCATCATTCATTTGCCACTTGATATCGCTGATTGCCACTAAGTTCAGAAGTACAGATATCATAATTGTCATGTGAAAATGCCAGAACATTTTCAGTTAAAATTTTCGTTTAATTTCACTTCTCGGTTCTGCTTTCAGCCAGTATAATGAATTAAAAAAAAAAGAATAAAATTTTCTTTGTTTCATACATAACCTGACAGAGATAAATGTTAAAGATTCGTGTACAGTTCAAACATGTACGATACTAAGCAGCCTAACTATATGTAGCACTGTTAGGAAGCTGTAAAATTATTCTGAAACTTTGTTCAACCACTCTTGTGATGTCCAGTACCATCACCCCTCCTCAGAAAAGGGCTTAGCCCTATTTTTTCACTCCACAAGGGCATACCCAGTGAGTGGTAGAAGCAGCAGCCAAAATGGGCTGTGTTGCAGCATTCATCTCGCCATGGAGCGAGACGGGAATGAAAGTACGGGGGGACTGAGGGGTGGGGAGTTGTTGCGACCTCTGTCATGGTTGGAACTCTTTGGATACAGTCACTCGTGTGACGTCAGCAGAACCCCACTCCCGGGTCCTGGGGCCGACCTCAGCTCAAGGTTGGCATTTAGTTAGGCTTGGTCAGCTCAGTTTGCTATCATTAATTTTCTATTTTACCTGAAATATGCCTAATAACTGTGCCATCAGTAGGTGCTCATCACAGGTGTGTAAAGACGAAAATTTCCTTTTTTGCTTCCCAAAACATGAGGAACTCTGACAGAAATTCAGTAACCCCTCAATTATCCGACACAATAGAGACAAAGGCATGTCCGGGTAGTGCTGATGTCCGGGTAATGAACTATATCCTCCTGCTTTATGCTTACTACACTACCTATACCCAACCTCTTACCTGTACCTAACCTATTTGTACAGTACGTCTGCTTATTTTGGCAGTGTTCTCCAGTCATTCTGGCATATTTAGACATCAAAACATACATTGGAATGCACAAATTACTACAGAACGCCAAGAAAACCATGCAAAAAACCGCCTAGATGTACAGTACCCCTCCAGACTTTGACACTGTTTTCTGGTCGTTCTGGCAAATTTAGACATCAAAACACACATAGGAATATGGAGATTAATGCAAAACACCAAGAAAACCAAACCAAAAAAATTACCCATATGTACTGCCCTCTTAACTTTGGCAGTGTTTTCCAGTCACTGTGACAGAGTTAGACATCAAAACATGCATAAGAATATTCAAAGTAATGCTGAACACCAAGAAAACCAAGCAAAAAGATTTTTAAAAACTACCTATATGTACAGTACTCCTCCAAATTTTGGCAGTGTTTTCTAGTCATTCTACCATAATGAGACATCAAAACACGCATAGGAATATCCAAATTAATGCTAAACACCAAGAAAACAATGCATAAACAACAAAAATCCACAAAAACCTGAAGACGGTTGGAAAATCAGTTATTAATCTGGGACACGAGTTATAACTGCTCCCAGGCCACACACACAAAAAAAAATCTACTGCCCAATATGCCATCAAAAATTGGTTATTATGGTATAAATGGTATACCATCATCTTCGCTGGTGTTTATACTATAAGCTAATAAAAACACAAAAAAACTGATGAGTAAAATAAGAAAACTGCAGCAAAAATAAATGAAATTCAAGAGCAAAACTTACCTTCATATAACTTCCCACCATCCTAGTGCAAAATTTTGCCAGCACCTTGGAAGAGCTAATCATATGTCTAGGTGCAGAATTTCATGAGCTTTCTCGTGGTGTTTTCGGAATTTTTATACGACCAATAGTATTCAAATACTTCGCCAAAAACTTTAAAAACTCATGGATCAGTGCATTCAGCATGAAGGAAGGGAGGGACTGAGGGGGAAGCCAGGAAACAGGTCGAGCAAGGTGGGGAGCATGCGAGGTATGGAGGAGGGATGGGAGAGGGGGGGAGAAGTGAGATTGTGGGCAGGATTTTCACCCTTCTGTCACAAGGTGTACGGGTGCATTCTCCTGGCTTGTGGCTTGTGGTCTGTGTTCCAAGTGTGGTGGCAGTTAGGAAAGATATACCCCAGTGGCCACAAGACTTTGGACATTTGGTGGGGATGCATACAGGCTTTTTTACACCACTTGTGGGTTACGGTTGATATAACTCGGGTGCTTGAGGTTTGCGGGGAATGATCAGGCCAGTGCACGATTTTGCCCATTCAGTAAAGGGGCAGATGGACATTTTAGCTCAGGTTGTGGGTTACAGTCTATTTTCTGAGTACGGGTAGAGCCCAGCGGCCACGATACCGATTGTTTGAACACGTTGGCTGGCCAGCCAAAGTTCTGGGGGACTTTTATGTGTGGATAATGACAAGTAAATTCGGATAATGGTTTAATAGTGCAAAAGTCCAGTCTCTAGATAATGAACAGGTCCAGATACTACAGGTCCGGATAAATGAGGGATTACTGTAGATTCATCTGTGTTGATGAAAAGACAAGATCAGTGCTGATAATATACGGATATGTAATAATCATTTTGAACCAAGTGTCTTTGTAAGGAGTCTTAAACATGAATTACTTGATCTGCCAGCATCACAGAGGCAGAAAAAGCTCAAAGCTGATTCAGTTTTGACTCTGCTTATGCCTGTATCACAGTAAGTCTCCAATTTTTCGGTTTCTCATAAGTTATGAACTAAATTACTTTTTCCTTGAAAATGATGGAAATTATTTAGATATAGAGATACAATGATATATGTCGTCGTTGTATGTGATAGATTTACATGTTGCGATGGCATGTGGTAGTTACATTACTATGGTGTGTGTATACAAGTTATATGTTATGATGGTGTGTAGTTAGGAGGTATATTGTGATTTTTTTTGTTTTTTGTTTATGCAGGGAAGAAGGAAACAAAGGCCAGGAGTCCGAGAAGAACAGTTGTAAGAGTTGTAAGCAGAGTTGTTTTTTTTGTGATGACTTGTTGCCTGTTGCTAGGTATTTCTTATATGAGCGAGACCAGTAGCGTTGGTGTATGAAATGAGCTACTTACATAATTATACAAGGATGGACAGGTTGCGGAGGTGTGTGATATGAGTTACATATTTTGATGGTGTGTGCTTGAGTTGTATGCTATTATGGTGTGCGGTATAAGTTTATAGGGTGCGATGATTTATGGAATAAGTTATGTATTATTTTGATGGGTGGTATTAGTTATATGCTGTGATGGTGTGTGGAAGGAGTTCATAATGTGACGGTTAATGTAAGCTCGGTATTTCTTGTATATATATGCAGAGCTGTAACAGGGAGAGACACACAGAACTATTAAAGTTTTTTCATGGAGAACGAGTATTAAAATCTGGAAAACAACATAGCCAAAATGTTTTCAACACATATAGCCAGGCATGTAGATTTGTCACTTGAGGTGATAATTCTCTCTTCGTTGCCGCATGCATTCTAGAATGTGTATCTTAAACAGGAAAGTGGAATAATTAAGAAAATACAATCGGAAAATGTCAAAGCTTATGAAGAGCTAGGTGGAGGAAAATAAATGATGGAGGGACATTATGACGACAGTTTTTGTGTGAGAGAGTAACAGAGGAAATGTGAGAGAGGAAAAGATGGAGAAAGAAGGGTAAGGGAAGGACAGGAGATAGGAGAGATCTGGAGTTAGAAGAGTAAGAGAGAGACGGGTAAAAAGGTAAATTAATGGAGATAATAGTAAGGGAGAGGCGGGGCAGGAGATTGAGGGAGTTTGAAAGGATACTGATATTAAATATACCAAATCAGGAAGGAAGAGGAAACAGAGAGAAGGGACAGAGGGAGGAAAAGACAGGAAGGAGGAGGTAGATGGAGACAGAGCGAGAAAAAACAGATAGGGAGAGACGAAGGAAAGGATATTAATGTTACTAATGTTGACGTCTACTGTATAAATCCCAGGTATTTCAACAGTGGAATACGAATATCCTACTCGAGTTATCCTCTTCTCTGAATGTTCTTATTATTATGTAGGTGTCTATGTAATGGTGTCTATGTAGGTGTCTATGTAATGGCATAAACCATCTCCACAGTTTCTTTGTTTTATACTCTACTCTTATTTGTTTCAAACAAGTTTAGATAAGCTTATCATAAATCATTGGTATATGTAAGACTAGCAGGGGTACCCGGCGTTGCCGGCCCAAAAAGGCGAATGCTCTAATCCTATTTGTTCTAGTTCAATCTTTCTTTCTACTCCAGAGAAACCATATACCTCTTATACTTTTCAAGAGGGATCATAAGAGATCCAGGAACTTTCTAGTTCAGTTTTCGCAGACTAATGCACAGTATTTGTCCGAACTTGTTCACTATTACCGGTGACCTCAAATAACCTCCCACCGATGACCTCAAATGAACTCTGAGGTCAGCCTCACATAGTCTATGTCCGAACTGGAGGACATATATGAGTCTCCATGCCAAAACTGGGCTGCTGGGTCCAGTCATTTGAACGTGTTAATCCGGTGACCTCAAATGACCTCCAATCATTGACCTCAAATGACCTCGGAGGCTAACCTTACATAGCCTATGTCCAAACTGGGGATAATGTGAGTCATCATGCCAAAAATTGGGCTGCAGGGGTACCCGGCATTCCCCAGGCCAAAAAAAAGGTGAACACTCTACAGTGGCCTCAAATGACCCTCAACTGAATACTGACCCGCTTAAAGCCATCCTTGGGTCATCCTGATTTAGAATATTTATGGGTCTTGGGGTCTCTGGCCCTTGATTTGGGCGTGATTGAAGGACAAACAAACAAACAAACAGCGTGCCTCGTTTATATGTATCGATATGAAGCAATTGACTACCCATCCTCATTGTTGGATGGTACATAACCGCTCTAAACACAGAAGAAATGGACTATAAATCAGCGGGTTGTGGCCTCCAGCTGACATCAGCATGACTTCGCCCACCTGCACGTAAGTACACCACCTCTTCTTTACACCACGCCACTAGCCAGCCACTTACGGTGACCGTCGGCTAAGGAGAGTGTCCTTAAACTCATTCTTAGCTCAAAAAACGCTACTACTCTTAAACATATTAACAAATATTGTATTTGCATAAAACTGAGTTATGTTAGACCACTTATGCCATCAGAGTTGAAAAGGACTGTAGAAATTTTGAAGTCAGCAGACGACATGCAGGGGATGATTTCGTTGTTCATGACCGTGTTCAGTAGTGTGGATGTGCGCTTAAAACTACTCTGTACCTATTTGAAAATGGTGACGAGCATCTGAGATGCCAGGCGTTTCGATAAAACTGGAAGAAGTCCTCATCTGTTTTCCTTAACCCGCGGCGTCCCGTCGACGTACTTCCACGTCCTCACGTTTTGTCACTGCCAATCCCGTTGACGTACTTCAACGTCCTGCAATTGCAAGGTTCATAATTTCCACAATTTCAAAATTCACGCGAGATTTTCGATTCGCCCACCTACCCAAGCCTCCCTTACCTGCCACCAGGCGGGCAGCATCCCAGACCCCACGTGACCCACGCTCGCCCTTGTCTCGGTCACTCACCTGTTAGCAGTGACCTAGGTCAGACATGGTGCGGAAAGGTCTCTCAGATGACGAAATAGCATCTGCCCTGGAGGCCTTCACTGGAGATAGTGATTCTCCACTTGATGATGATGTGGTGGATCGCGATTACGTCCAGCCAGAGGAAGAAATAACAAGCAGTGATGAAGAGGTCCCTTCGCCCCGGAAAAAGCGGTATGTGACATATCGTAACGCAAAGGAAGGCCAGCCTGCATCCCAACCACGTGCACGGACCTCTCTCCATCCCGATTCTGATGAGGACGAGGATGAGGACGATGACGATGACGGTGGCTTAGGACGTGATATCGCCTCGTGGTTGGGTAAGGAGAAAATATCACCCCAAGGATCAGAAGGTGGGGCGAGAAGACAAATAAGGTATGGTCCAAGTCTTTTGTCTGGGGAAGTGGAAAGTGGTGTGGTGGGAGTGCGGGGTGAAAGGGAAAGTGGTGTGGTGGAAGCATGGGGTGAAAGGGAAAGTGGTGTGCCGGGAGTGCGGGGTGAAAGGGAAAGTGGTGTGAGGGAGGCAGCACGAGCACGTGGTGCATGTAGGCCTAGGGAAGAGGAGGTGGAGCCACTCCCCAGCATGTCTTTCGCCCCACAATATTCCCAAACTTCCTCCCCACAGCCCCAGGATGTGGGGAAAGGAAGGAAAGGGAAGGGAAAGGGTAAAGGAAAAGGGAGAGGGAAGAGAAGTGCGAGTGATGAAAGGCGCCGCTCTCCACCTCCCCAACCTCCCCCACCACCCTCACCTCCCCACCCTGATGAAGGCGACGATGGGGACGTGGCTGGAGACGGTGGTGTCTCGTGGAACTGGGAAGATGGGAGTAATTTTACTCCCATCATTCACCCTTTCACTGAGGAGTGGCGGTCTGGTTGCACGGCTCCAGGTGTGCATGCGGGTTCCTCTAGGGTGGATTTTTTCCACTTGTTCTTTGGGGAGGCGTTTGTGGGGCACATAGTGGAACAGACCAACATATTTTCACGAACACAGCGCCGTGAAAGTGAACGTTTGGGAACCACGAGCAGGCATTCCCAACAATATGACTATCCTGTGACAATTTCAGAGATGTTCTTATTTTTTGCCCTGGTTCTCTTGATGGGTGTGGTAAGAAAAAACCAAATTCCTGCATACTGGACAACTGACCAAATGATCCTCACACCTTTCTTTGGAAAGGTGATGAGTCGTAATAGATTTCAGCAGATTCTCGGCCGCCTCCACTTTTTTGATGCAGAAGATCCAGCTAATGCAAATAACACTGATAAAATGAGGAGAATTAGGCTGGTATTTGATCATTTATGGGAAATGTTCCGCTCCTCATTTTATCCTTACAGAGACCTCGTCATAGACGAAAGTCTTGTGTTGTGGAGAGGCAATATTTCCTTTTGCCAGTACATACCCAGCAAGAGACACCATTTCGGGTTCAAGATCTTTGTTATGTGTGACTGTAAGACTGGTTATGTGCAAGACATAGTCTTGTACACGGGCGCACAGACAGATATAACAGAAGATCGTAGTATAGGACTCTCAGCGGCCGTGGTGAAGACAATGATAGAGGAGTAACTTCATCGTGGTCGTGTTGTACCTGGACAACTGGTACACTAGCCCTCTTCTCGCTAGGTTCCTCCACCAACACAACACCGGAGTCTGTGGTACAGTCAAGAGAAACCTTCACCATATGGTCAAGATAGGGAGGAAACTTGACAAGACCGAGGTGGTTTTCTTCCAGGCAAATAACATCCTTGCCACCCTGTGGAACCACAACAGGGAAGTTTGCCTCCTATCAACTGTACACAGCCCCCTGATGCACCACACAGACTCCGTTGATCACCGTAGCGAGAGGAGGCGCAACGTCTGGAAACCCGAGTCTGTACTGGACTATAATCTGAACATGAGGCAAGTGGATCAGTCAGACTCGATGATTTCCAGTGCTGACTGTGCCAGGACCACGATGAAGTGGTACAAAAAGCTCTTTTTCCACTTGCTCGACATCACGGTCCTGAACGCACACTACCTGCACGCCATGACAACAGGAGTATCAGAGACCTTTGAGGGGTTTGTGAGGGAGCTGGCACGTGAAATAATCGCCAGGCATGCCCAGGACAGACCCACACACCGCATCCGCACCCCCATGGCTGCCCAGACTCCCCTACGCCTCGCAGGACGCCACTATCCTAGCACAATCCCTTCCGACCCAAACCGTCGTAAACCCCAGCGCCGCTGCCATGTATGCAAGCACTCGACAGTCAGACCAGCCACTCAGAGAAAAGACACAAGGTACGAGTGTGTCGAGTGCAATGTTGCATTGTGCCTTCAGCCATGTTTCAGAGAGTACCATAACTTCCTACACTACTGAAACTGTGTGGGATGGCTATATGACGCTCAGTATAATGGTAAGGCCAGTCAGTATGTGCTAAGTCTTATATAAAGATGAAACAGGTGTAATGTTTTCAGGAAAGTAATGTATAAGTCGAGAAATAGCATAAGTTGAAAGAAGTGATATCAAAACTACACCCACTGTGTAAATCTGCGAAAATATGACGCTCAGTATAACACTCTGGTCAGTAAATATGTGATAGCAAGAATATAAAGTGGAAACGGGTGTAATGTTAGCATGAAAGTAACGTATAAGTTGAAAAATAGTGTAAGTTGTAACAATTGATGTCACGAGTACACCCACTGTGTAAATCTGCGAAAATATTACGCTCAGTAGAACATTCTTTGAAAGCAGTGATAAGAAACAGGGAAGTGAGCATGGAAGTGAAAAAGTTACTACATGACAGTATTGTGATACCAACTCTAACGTACGGAAGTGAAGCTTGGACGTTGTTGGAAGGACACAAGTCAAGAGTGAGAGCCGTGGAAATGAGTTATTTAAGAGGAGCCTGTGGAGTCACATGGAGAGACAGGCTGACGAATGAGGATATAAAGGAGCGTTGTGGTGTTGATGTGGATGTGATAGGAAGCGTTATGAGGAACACACTGAGGTGGTTTGGCCATGTGGAGAGGATGGAGGGTGAAAGACTGACGAAGAGAGTGTATGTGAGTGAGGTGGAGGGGGAAAGAGGGAGGGGGAGGCCGAGGATGAGATGGAGAGATGGGGTGGAGAGGTATATGAGAGAGGGGGGTGTGAGTTGGGAGCAGGGGAGTGAAATGGCGGGGGACAGGGCGACTTGGAGGCGATTTATTTGTGGCCACCCCAAACGGGTTTGAGGCGTCTGGCAATAGATAGATAGATAGATAGAACATTCTGGTCAGTAAGTATGTGATAGGAATGATATAAAGTGGAAAAGGGTGTAATGTTAGTAGGAAAGTAATTTATAAGTTGAATACTAGTGTAAGATGAAACAAATGATATCGCGATAACACTCACTGTGTAAATATGCGATAATATGACGCTCAGTAGAATCGTAAGGTCTCAAATTATGTGATATCAATTATATCAAGTGTAAACATGTGCAATGTTAGTGGAGAATTATTATATAAGTACAAAAATAGGTTGTAAGTTGAAATAGTAGTCATAGCGACTTCACCGTCTGTGTTATTATGCGCTATTATTACGCTAAATATTTACGTAAGGCCTGAAACTATCTCAAAACAGTTCTCAAAAGTGGAAAAGTGTATAATGTTATTAGGAAAGTATTATGTAAGTAGAAAAAACACAATACGAGTTGAAACAACAGTCACAGCGAGTTCACTCACTATGTAAATAAGCGCTAACATTAAGCTAAATGTTATCGAAAGGCCTGTGAATACGTAAAAACAGTTCAATAAAATGTAAAATGGTATAATGTTTTTGTAGATGTATTATGTAAGTAGAAAAAATGATATGTATCATGATTCAGGAATGTTAGCGATTCATCGTGACCAGTCTGCCCGATTTTGCTTGGTTCGCACGATGGTACAATGCTTATTTCAGCTCTATTTTTGTATAAAATCCAATTTACTCTTGTATCACATGTTTTTATGTTTGTAATAAATACATATCTACTTACTTTCATTGGTTTCCCAAACTTATAATACCATAGAAAACGTGAGAGCCTCAAACCACCTACAGAGAACACGGTACCAGGTGTGACGAAGGTATACCTGTTTAGGCAACTTATGGACCCCAGTGAACACTTTCTTCGTGATTGACCATTGTTTCTGACCAAAAGCGAAAGTTTTAGCAAAAAAAATTTGGGTTCAAAAATGGTCGGGATTGGGGGGTACCAGTGGTGAAAAAGTGGTCGGGACGGGGCTGGTTAAAAACAAAATCAGTGTACCGTGACAATTTAGTGCACACTAAATGCCAGCACATTCTCAAAGAATCCTGAACTCCTGCAATAATTTGTTGCCTTAAACGAAAGCAATGATGCAGTAATTTTTGCAGTTTAACCCAGATTTCCAGGATAGGAAATACTTTGTGAAGTATGTCTGGCAAAGTGAAAAAGATAAAAAGGAGAGAAGTTCTCGGTCGGAGACATGAAAATGGAGAATTATCTCGCCAGTACAGCTTCCTACACCAAGCTATGCATTTTTTAATGGATAATTTAGGTTCTATGTTTGACTATAATCTAAACCAGTATGTGGATGGAGTAGTTGGTGAGT
Organism: Coenobita brevimanus; assembly: GCF_032717465.1. Classification (NCBI taxonomy): domain Eukaryota; kingdom Metazoa; phylum Arthropoda; class Malacostraca; order Decapoda; family Coenobitidae; genus Coenobita; species Coenobita brevimanus. The sequence goes on from NC_136956.1 coordinate 12,213,924, forward strand.
GGGGTGTGCCTGCAGAGGTGGATGAGAATGGCTGTGCTCTAGTGGACATTTGAGCCGGGAGGGGGTTGGTGATAGACAATACACTCTTCAGACACAATATGATCCACAGGTATAAGTGGCGAGTGATTGAAACGGCGTGTGGTGAACTGAATGAAGTGATGGCAATGATAGATTATGCATGTGTGGATGATAGGATGAGAAGGTGTGTAATGGATGCAAGAGCATATAGAGGTTGGGGGAGTGGACTTTCTGACCACCACTTGGTGGTGGTGAGAATCAAGGTCGAAATGAAATGGAGGAATAGATTAAGGGAAGGACAGGGGGGGAACAGTACATACAAGGTGGGTGGAAAGGTTATAAGAGGATGGAAAAAAAAAGGGCAGAATATACGAGAGAAGTGGAGGAGCGATTAGGTAAATATGGATTGGAGCAGATGGGGGAAGTGGAAGGTGTGTGTAAGATATTCACAGAAGAAATCCGTGCAGCATGTGAGATGGTGTTTCGGGTGAAGAGAAGACGAAATGGGATGCAAGGAACTGCATGGTAGAATGAAGAGGTGAGACAGGCTGTAGCACAAAAGAAGAAAGCATATAGTGAGTAGATGAGAAACAGGGGTGTGGAAGAAGTTGAGAGACGGAAGAGAGAGTTATATATAGAGAGGAAGGGAGACATGAAAAGATTAGTAAGAAAGAGTAAGATGAGAGTGGATGAGGAAATTGGAAAGAATTTGACTGTAAAGTGGAAAGAATGTAAGGAAATGTTCTGAAAAGAGACAAAGAGAGTTAGAAAGGGTGTCAAAGAAGTTAGTCGGGGAGTGAAAGATAAAAATGGTAGATTACTAGGGAAGAAGGAAGAAAACGTGAGCAGATGGAGAGAACACTTTAAGGAATTGTTGCACATATAAGTGGCTGGGGAACGGCTGGGAGAAGGAGGGATGTGAGAAAAGAGGAAGAAATCAGTAGGATGGAAGCTGTGGATGCAATGAAAGAAAGTCAAAATGGGGAAAGCCCCAGGATTTGATGGAATGTGTGGTGAAATGCTGAAGCATGGGGGGAGAGATAGTAGTAGAATGGATGTGGAAGATGTGCAGATTGGCCTGGGAGGAAGGTAGAGCCCCGGAGGATTGGAAGTCAGATTAAGTTATTCCCCTGTACAAAGGAAAAGGGGAAAAAGAAGTGCGTGATAATCACAGAGGCATTTGTCTTCTTAGTGTAATAGGAAAAGTATATGGTAGGATACTTATTGACAGAGCTAAGAAAATAACAGAGGAATTAATTGGAGAAGAACAGGGAGGTTTTAGGAAGGGAAGAGGTTGTGTAGATTAGATATTCATCTTTATATCTTTTGTGGAAAAGTTTCTTGAGAAGGGAAAAAAGTTGCATGCAGCGTTCCTTGATTTTGAGAAAGCATATGACAGGGTGAATGGACAAGGATAGTGGAAAGTATTAAGATATTATGGAGCAAAAAGGAAGTTGCTGAATGCCTTGAAGAGTATGTATGAGGGTGCCAAGGCTGCAGTGCATGTGGATAGTAAACCGAGTGAATATCTCTATTTGACGGTTGGATTGAAACTGCGATGTCTCGTGTCTCCACGATTGTTCAGTCTGTATATGGATGGAGTTTTAAAAGATATACAAAGTAGAACAGTGGATGTTGGAGCAGCCCTAATGAGAGAGGGCAGTGTTTGACAACTCCCTGTGCTGTTGTTTGCAGACGATAGTGTTAAGTGAGACGAAGGAGAGCTGCAAGGCTTGGTGGATGAATTTGGGAGAGTGTGTAAGAAACGGAATCTAAAGGTGAATGTAGGGAAGTGTAAAGTTATGGTCTCCCTGTGAAATGAAGTCTGTGAATGTACAGTGAGGTTGGGCAAGGAGGAAATGGAAAATGGGAGTGCGAATAAGTACTTGGGTAGAGTGATGAGTAAGGATGGAAGTTTAGGGGGTGAAGTGCTTGCAGGGTTACAACAAAAAAGAAAGGTTACTTGTTCCTTGAAAGCAGTGATAAGAAACAGGGAAGTGAGCATGGAAGTGAAAAAGTTCCTGCACGACAGTGTTGTGGTACCATCTCTAATGTATGGAAATGAAGCTTGGACCTTGTTGGAGGGACAGAAGTCGAGAGTGAGAGCAGTGGAAATGAGGTATTTGAGAAGAGCATGTGGAGTCACATGGAGAGACAGACTGACAAATGAGAAAATGAAGGAGCGCTGTGGTGTGGATGTGGATGTAATAGGAAACGAAAGGAGAAACACACTGAGGTGGTTTGGCCATGTGGAGAGGATGGATGGTGAAAGACTGACGAGGAGATTGTATTTAGGTGAGGTGGAGGGAGGGAGAGGCCAAGGATGAGATGGAGGGATGGAGTGGAGCGGTATATGAGACAGTGGGGGGGGGGGTGAGCTGGGAGCAGGGCAGTGAAATGGCGGGGGACAGGGGGACATGGAGGCGATTTGTTTGTGGCCACCTTTTACGGGATTAAGGCATTTGGCAATAGATAGAAAGATAGATGTTTACACTTGATAAATTGCTGTTATACATTCACAGTCCAGACAAGGCTCAATGCTGCCATCTCACTCCCCTCAACCCAAGGGACATTCCTCCGCTCCCATGTGTAAACAGGTCATCCGTGTGACAAGTGTTTGTTGATTGGTCGCTTCTACTGGACTCTGACAAGCTACACTTTGAAAGGCTACAGAGGCAGGTGACGTCTTCAGTGACGTTTTGGTTGGCTCACGAAAAACCGCACACAGCAAAGGCTTATGATTTTCCACAGTACAACATAGTACAGAATTTTTAGTGGGAGTTCATAACTCTTGTTATAAGAACGTCCGTCTCTAGTGAGTGTTGGTAAATCTGTCTCAATCTAATTCCGTGCAGTTCACAAGACAAACTGAGTTATATCTCTGGCTTTTGAAAACCTGATTTTAGTGTCCTTTCATATATGTTCTTTGCGTTGTATGTGTTCATATTGTGCGTGATTCTAGCAATACTTTCCCTTCAGTGCTGTCTCTTGTCTCTCATCACACACACACACACCTGGGTTGCTTGTTGCTTACTTTTAAAAACTTTAAAAATAATTTAACACCTCTGGTCATCAGCGTTTCATCATTATCAACGCCTTAGCAACCTGGTATTTAGCGTTATGTTGTATGATTAATAAGAATTTTGTTGATAAACTGATTTGCAGTGAAAAATGAGAAATTGTAAGGGGTGGGATTGAAACTGGTGGCGGGGAGTCGAAAATAGAGGGGTGAGCCATTTTCAGTCTTTGCCCTGGGTGCAATCAAGGCTGATTATGGCCTTACGTCTCCCATTCCCATTGTATTTTTGGAGACCTGGCTACGGCACTGGTCATATGAAGCCTTCTATCCTGTTTTCGTATTTTCCCGTATGTCATTATTCTCGCCTCCTTCATCTGTATTTTTAAAAGAATGTCTTCTTGTGCTGGGAACATGAATGCGAATGTGCATGTAAGTAATGTATAGTGCCTTCCGATTTCATGTAAATAATCCATTATATTTCTGATATGAGTCGGGAGCTATCTGTTGAAAACCGCGACTATATCTGTCCATGACTACAACCTTCGGTAAAATCTCAGTTGTCACATTACCCTGGCTCAGCACGAAGGCTCCTCCACCTCCATTAAAAAAAATAAAAAAATAAAAAATCCAGCATGCTGACTGCAGGAAAGTCACTTTAACTCTGAAACCACTTCGAAAACGGAAACAGGTAACATCTCGATCTCCAATCATTTATACAGTATGTTCCACAACCTTTAACACTTTCATTAGTCGTTTTATCGTGGAGAAAATATTTCCTTTTTGCTTTTCCTTCCATTCTCTGTGGAATATGCCAGAGGGGAGTATATCACCATGAGTTTTGCCTTGTTATATTGTGGCCGGTCAGCAAGAAGGTCACGAGTGAGAGGGAGGAAGAGTTGGGGGGGAAAGGGGGGAGAAAGAGAAGACGGGATAGATGAGTCGAGGGAAGACTGAGGGAAAGTAGAGAATGTTAGAGACAAGATGGAAGGAAGGAGGCATGGAAGGAAAAAAAAAAAAGTGGATGGGCGTGGTGAGAAAATGGAGGAGGGACAGGAAAGAAAGGAGTAAATGGACAGATGTTGTGGGATTAAGAGAGTGATAAAAGAAGGGCAAAAGAGAAGGACAGACAAGGCGAGGGGTAAAGAACAAGCCTCTCTCAGAGAAACTATATTCCACTTCGTTAAAACCTGTAAACCTATCTGCTAATGTAAAGGAGATATAAAGGATTTAAAGTTTCAAAACTTGAAATTGGTCATAAGCCTGGCATCTTGGATTTTCTGAAAATTTCGAAAAGACAGGCATCAACCTCCTATATGGCTCTGCAATCATACAAAATATGAGAAAATTCGAACAAATTGTTTCTGAGATACAGCGTGGAACGGACGAACGGATGCCGTACTGACGGATTGATATGACCTGCCCTAAGATTCCACTTCATGTGAAACTAAGCAGAATAAAAACGATACGAGATTCGAAGGAAGCCCCGGCTGTATGAGGGAATGATAAAAATATGAAAAAAGATTACTATCAACAGGGTGCGACAGTCGGAAAAAGGAATAAAAGTAGTAACCCAGTAACGAGAGAGAGAGAGAGAGAGAGAGAGAGAGAGAGAGAGAGGGGTAATAATAATGATAAACCGATAGACAGAGAGACGAAGGGCCGATTCCACAGTCGTTTGTAGTGGTTTGCAAGCACCCAAACAAAAGAAACTGAACTGTGTAAATGACTTATGACTGAATTATATGATGATTTTGGTGACTAAACTATGTAGCAATCTTAATTATCTAACCATTTGACAGGGGTAGTGAAAGTGGATACTGAACTTTTTGAAAAAAAATGTAATTATTGTGTGGTTGGGGAGGAAGCAAACAAACGAAAACTACTGTGGAATCGCCCCGAAATGGAAATATTAATGAAAATAAATACATATTGCCTCCTAAAACGACACAACGTATGGATCAGCAAATTTTTTATATGAACTACTTGAAAGATGGTTGAATCCCCAGTATATTACTGCAATGAAGGAGTGATATGGAATATTGTTAAAACCGAAAGGTAAATTAGCTGTCAATAAAAAACCCTCTTGTGACATTCCCCCTCTTCAGTCCTCTGTCTGTCTGTCTGTCTCTCTCTCTCTCTCTCTCTCTCTCTCTCTCTCTCTCTCATACACGCGCACACATACACATACACACACACACACACACACACACACACACACACACACACACAAAAGATGCCTAACACAAGAGGAACTGGAACTACTGACAGAGAAAAGGGAGGAAGCAAAAACAAAAAATGAGGGAAGATCAGAAGAGGAGAAGAAGAATTTTTTTTACAAAGTAATAGGATTGCAGGTACGAAAGTGGTACACAAACAGGATGGAAGAAAAAGGAGGAAGGTAGTAGAACCATGTCATGACAAGTATATAAACAAGATGATAAAATTGATGTACTCAAATGTGGATGGAATGGTATCTAAATTACTAGAGATGAATGATTATGTCAGAGAAAATGAACCACAAATAATATGCCTAACTGAAACAAAATTGATACCAAGGATATCAAATGACATACTAAACTTAGAGGAATACAATATATGGAGAAGAGACAGATATTTCAAAAAAGGAGGAGTAATTATAATATTAACTAAGAAAAATCTAAAAGTCAAGGAAATTAAACTAGATATACCATCACAAGTAGACCTGATTGCAGTAGAGATCGACACATCTGAAGGTAAAGTAACTGTAGCCAATTTGTACATGCCACCCAGATCAAACACATGGGAAAGAGACTAATATGAGGACCTGGCAGAGAGTACAATTCAGAGTGTAAGATCATTGCTACACAAAATGGAAGAGAAATCGGAAAGAATTATACTAACTGGGGACTTCAATACAAATATAAATTGGAATACTCTAGATATAAATAGCCAAGAAAGCTGTTGGGACCAAAAGCTCCTGGATCTCGTGCAGGAGTTTTTCTTAACGCAACATGTGAGGGAAACCACCAGAAAAAGAGGACTTGATGTACCTTCAGTGCTAGATCTAATATTTACAAGGCAAGAAAATGATATTGACAGTTTAATATATCATCCTCCACTCGGCAAAAGCGATCATGCAGTACTAAATTACAACTTCAGGATAGCATAAGACATAGTAAACAGCAATGATAGTTACAAAAAGAGCCTAAACTATAAAAAGGGAAATTATCAAGACCTAAACAAGTATTTCTTAGAAGTTGATTGGGAAAATGAGCTTAGAGGACAAGATTTAAATGCTGTATATAAAAAATTTTGTGAATTTTATGAAATAGGAGTCCAGACGTACATCCCACAGCACAAAGAAGCAGATAAGAAAATACAGAAATGGTTCAATACAGAATGTAAAAAATCAAAAGAAAGAAGAGATTTGTTGTGGAATAGATACAGAAGACACAATAGTGAAAGGGCGTATAATAATTACAAACAGGCAAGAAACGACTATACAAGAATAAGGAGAGAAGCCCAAAAACAGTTTGAGGAGGATATAATAAATAAAAGCAGTGATCAACCAAAGCTGTTTTACAACTATATCAGAAGCAAAACTAAAGTAAAAGATATAATACAATCCATTACGGAGGAGGGAATCACTTATACACAAGAGAAAGATATTTGTGAAGCACTAAATAAGAATTTCCAATTAGTTTTTACAGAAGAAAAAAAAATTTGAGAGGGACTATGTGGAACACGCATGTCCACACATACTACCAGATATACAAATAGCAGAAAAAGTAATACAGGAGGAGTTAAGTAGATTAGACAGAGGAAAAGCAAGTGGTCCTGATGAAATTTCATGTTGGGTATTATGAGAATGTGCAAAGGAGTTACGTAAACCATTATTTTTTAATTTTCAAGAAATCTTTGAGTCAAGGTAAACTACCTGATATTTGGAAAAAAGCAAATATTGTCCCCTTATTGAAGAAAGGAAATAGACAAAATCCACTCAACTACCGACCAGTATCACTGACCAGTGTTGTAAGCAAGGTATTAGAAAAACTTATAAGAAAAGCTTGGGTAAATCATCTAGAAGAACACAGTATGCTAACAGAAAGACAGTTTGGTTTCAGAAAAGGAAAATCATGTGTTACTAATCTGTTGAGCTACTATGACAGAGTAACAAACACAATACAGGAGAGGGAAGGATGGGTGGACAGTATCTATTTAGATTTCAAGAAAGCTTTTGACACAGTACCACACCAAAGACTTTTATGGAAACTGTACCATCAAGAAGGAATTCGAGGCAAACTGTTTTGTTGGATGCAAGACTTTCTCATAAAAAGAGAAATGAGGACAGTACTAAGAGGAAACTACTCATCATGGAAAGAAGTGACTAGTGGAGTACCACAGGGTTCAGTGCTGGCACCAATCATGTTTTTAGTGTATATAAATGATATAAACAGTAACACTGGAAATGAGAGCTATCTGAATATGTTTGCAGATGATGCAAAAATACAAAGGAGAATTACTAACACAGAATCTTGTAAAGAGCTACAAGAAGAATTAAATAAACTTCATGAATGGAGTAGTACATGGCAAATGGAATTCAATGTGGACAAGTGTCACGTAATCAAGCTTGGTAAAAGTGGAATAAGACCTGATTGGGATTATAAGTTAGGAAATAAAACCCTATACACATCAAAAAGAGAGAAAGACCTATGTGTGATTATCAATAACAGACTATCTCCGGCTGACCACATCAGCGAAAAGGTGCGGAACATGTATACACTGCTTGCAAATATGAGAATAGCATTCACATACATAAATGAAGACATGCTAAGAAGGATAATAACATCATTCATTAGACCAGCCCTGGAATATGCATCAGTAGTCAGGAGTCCTCATCTCAAAAAGCATATAGACAAGAATGAAAAAGTTCAAAGGGCCGCTACGAGATGGATACCAAGCTTAAGGGACCTAAGCTACGAAGAAAGACCAAATAAACTGAATCTACCAACACTACAGGAGAGAAGGAAAAGAGGTGACATGATAATGCTATATAAATGCATATCAGGAAAGAAGAAAATAGACATAAATGATTACTTAACATATGGAGAAGCATCAGCAAGAGGACACTGCAAAAAACTGGATAAGAAGAGAGGTGATAAAGATGTAAGGAAATTCAGTTTCCCAAACAGAGGAATTGATCAAAGGAATGCACTACCGAATGAAATAGTGTGTGCCAAAATAATTCACAAATTTAAGGATATGTACGATAAATATGGTTTAAGACACGGGACAGTACGAGCTTGACTCATTCCTGTAAAGATACAATTAGGTAAGAACAATTAGGTAGGTAAGAACACACACACACACACACACACACACACACACACACACACACACACACCTATTTGAAACTGATTTTGCAACCTATTTTAAAGTTTCATTTTATTTTGTAGCTTCTTGTAAAGCAAAAACAATATTATTATGATATTATCACTCTTAGCTTCAGTTATCGAGCTATCTGGTTACGGATCCTCATAGAGTTCATAGCGTTTATTGATGCATGTGTCTCTCGTGACATTTAGATTAAAACTCTTTCCCCAAATGACGCACGTGTCTTTTCCGGGTCGGTGGAAAATGCGTGTTATATACACGCCCTCACTGGTATATACACAAGAATCCATATATGTATGGATGCTAACTCGATGGTTTAGGTTACTCCCTGAATTCCCTAGGATTTTATTTTCAAATCCGACAGAGTATTTTCTTGTTTATTACAAGTTGAGACTATTGATGCTTTTACGCCACAAGAGCACTGTATATAAACAATTACCCTTTCCAGTTCAGAAAACATGCACAACCGCAAAATTCTGTGTGCTATGCTCTTTTACAATGCACACTATAATAACTTTCTTTACACGGATGCGTAGTCCCTTTGCTATTAAAAGATTCTCTTGGTTTTATTAAAGGCACTTAATAGTGAAGATGTTAATGAAGATGGTTTTAATAACTTATCTAGCCCCCCTTCCCGTCCGCCCGTCCTTCAGCTCAGTAAATTTACCTGGAAATACCAAAAATAAAATTAATGAAGAAAACGACGGATTAAATATTAATGCCAGAGATAACGCATAAAATTTTTTTTGTGATGTGTCACGGTACAAATTGAAAACCTAGTCTGTCCTGTTATAGTTTGTGCTGCAGGAAACATATAAAACAATATTTTTATGTTCCACTGACTGGTGATGTGTGTTGGGAGAATAAAATGTATATTGCAGAAATTGGTTATTGGAATTTTCTCTGTCACATCTTTGACATATTAACAATGAGATTCTTTTCCCCCATGAGACCGTTGCTAACTATATCGAGGATTTAACCAATCTGCAGCAGTGGACGAACTATGATATTATAGTATGATTTTGCCAGGTTTTCTATGCATCCAGAGGCTATTTTACTGTTAAGGGGATTTTAAAACTGCTCTAACTAACTTTGGGGGTAAAGAAGGGAAGATGGGCAGAGGATTGAATACATGTGGGTGTTGCCTTCATGCTCATACTCGACGATTTAGTTCATCTGAGGGAAACCACACACGAAAAGGTGTTCTAGCTTTTCGTGATGAATTCGGACTGCAAAATTATAGGGGTATTCAAGAGACTCACGCAAAAAGCTGTCATCATGATCAGACGTTCTCTGTCCTTGGGTATATTTTTGATCGCTTAGGAAAGTAAATTCAGCATTTTTAAACATTTCAGTACGATAGTATTTACGTACTTTTTTCTTTCTTGTGACACATCATTATAATATTCAATTTCTGAGAGATTTTTCAGCGAATGCAGACCTTCAGCATTACCCATGTGTTATAGATTTGCTAAGAAGAGACGCTTTCATGCGACTGAGGGTGGATCCTTCGTAGTGAAGCGGGTTAGAAGATCTCATCTAATTTAATGATTCCATTCGGATATCTACTGTACTTCCTCTCTCTGTGTTTCCCACGAATATCAAGTGACCTTTTGGAGGTCGTTGTTGTCAGAGGAATGAGCTGTTTCAAACTGAATGGAGGTTCATTCCCAACAGATTCCTCAGATCTTCCTTGAGGTCCACCGATGTTAGATGTTTTCTATCTATCTGTCTATAGCCCGACGCCCTAATCCCGCAAAGGGAGGCCGCAGACAAAACACCTCCAAGTCACTCTGTCACCCACCATATAACTACCCTCCCCCCAACTCACCCCCCCCTCCCTCATATACCTCTCAACTCCATCCCTCCACCTCATCCTCGGTCTCCTCCTCCTTTTCCCTCCCTCCACTTCACCTACATGCACCCTTAGTCAGTCTATCATTCTCCATTCTCTCCACATATCCAAACCACCTCAGTGTATTTCTCCTAATTCTCTCAATTACATCCACATCCACCCCACAACGTTCTTTCACTTTTTCGTTCGTCAACCTGTCCCTCCATGTCACTACACATGCTCCTCTCAGGTAATTCATTTCCACTGCTCTCACTCTTGACTTGTTCCCCTCTAGCAAGGTCCACGCCTCGCTTCCATATGTCAGGGTAGGGATCACAATACTCTCATACAGTGACTTCTTAACTTCCATACTCACCTTCCTATTTTACATCACCGCTTTCAGCGAACAAACAATTACCTTCCTTCCCTGTTATACCCTTTCAAGCACTTCATCCCCCAAACTTCCATCCTTACTCATCACAATACCCAAGTACTTGATTGCACTCACATTCCCCTTATCCTCATCATCCAACCTCACTGGCATTCTGTGACTTCATTCATTCCTCTCAAACACCATGACTTTACTATTGTTTACATTAACTTTCAGATTCCTCTTCTTACACACTGCCCCAAATTTATTCACCAAACCTTGAAAATCCCATTCATCTTCACCCAACAATACTGTATCATGAGCAAACAGCAGCACCGTATCAGACTTGTAATTGACTAAATCGTAATCGTAACTAAGCTGTAGTAGACAGTGATTTAATTTGTACGAGACAACCTAAGTTCACTTGTAGGCGGTGAGAGAAGATAAAGATGAGTCTGGGGTTGACTGTAGTTAATTTTCTTCAAGGGGATATCTCAAAATTTACACTAAGTAAACTTCGTAAGCATGACCCCTTTTTAACACCACCGTGCTTCTCTCTCGAGTCTAGACCCCTTTCTCCCTCTCTCTCCTAATTCCTTCTCGCTTCTTTCTCCTCCAGCCTCCTAACTCCTTTTATCTTCTCCCCTTTCCTTCTGTATATGAGAACTTCCGTCACGTGGGCTACACTGTTGTCGAACCTTCTAGAAACCTGTGTGTGTGTGTGTGTGTGTGTGTGTGTGTGTGTGTGTGTGTGTGTATCGTAGCTTTCCGGTCACACGTTGCTGTCTGGTATTCCTGAGAGAGAATTGGGGTAACACATTTTCTTCGGCCTCTAACAATGACTTTCACTTAATCCTCTAGCTTACATATATGCTACCGCTATTATATATGATATTTTAGAGTCCTGACAACCGGAATCTTCCACACCTCACCCTGATTCAATAGAGCCATCCCCACATCCACTGCCCTACGTTGTACCTCCTATACAACCCCATTCATGAATATACTAAACAGCCATGGAGACATCACACATTCTTGTTTCAGTCCCACATTTAGATCATAGAACTCATTCAGCTCACCATCAACTCGCACCGTAGTCCTAGCTTCCTCGTACATACTCTTCACAGCACTCAACAATATAAACTCTTAGTAAAACAAATGTAGTTTCCTTAAAAGACAACCCTAGCATATTAAACTACCGATTGGTGGATGTTTGACGTTTAAGTTGTAGAACAGTAGATTCCTGACTCTGAGGATGCGAGAGTAATGTCAGGCTGAGTCAAGAAAACTGAGGATTACAAGTATTCTGCAACAGTCTTAGATGTTTATCCCAACGATCCATTAAGAGAGAGAGAGAGAATATCCCAATTAGATGTAGTACATAAATAGAATTACCGCAAGATATCAGGAGAACGGTAACAGAATAGGTGGGACATGATGTAGAAGAGGGCATGTCTCGTAGACGAGATGAAGGACGGTTGAGAAACAACGAACACGGGATGACCTGGAGTAAATGAGGGATACTTATGAGGAAGGGAAATGAATGATAAAAACGAATTTCTGCAGAAAAGACTTTCTTCCAAATTATATCATCTTTTTTTTAAAACGGTAACTTCAATATTAATATTCAGTTAGCGTAAAATACGGATATTTAAGTTACATACACCCCCTCAACTCATCACTTCCTCAGTAGGACAGAAAGAATAGAACCACATGCCGTGTTCAGATCTGCCAGTGATGAGGGGAAAATATTTTCCAGTCAATGGTGCTCCTTCCAGGAAATATGCAGGGTATTGCATTCTGATACTAAATTTGGCCAGTTTGTTTAGATGTGTCCTTGTTGGAATACTTTTCCGAAATAGAATTATTGTATTTGTGCAAATAAATTTTGGCACTGGAATAGTTGGTAGTAATTCCTGCAAAGAGCAAACAATATATTTTAAAAAATTGCTTTACTTTTTAATGGAGGCGTGGAAGTAACATGATAAAAGAAATAATGGAAGATAAAACAGTGTGAGAAGAGGTCACTAGAGTATACAAAGGAGGTAAATAAAAGCAGGAAACGTAGACTGGAGAAGGAAAAGCCAGAGTATGTACCAGTGTGAAAGAATGAAACAGGGAAGAAAGCGAACGGGGCAAAGTGACGAGATTGGAAAGGGACGTAAGAAGGAAAAAATAGGAGACAGAAAGAGTCAGAGTCAAGAAAGGAATGATGTGGAAAGAAATGTTTTTGGCAAATGAAAAAAAAAAAAAAAAAACGAAATAAGGAGGGAAAGAAATATGTGAGTTGGCAGCTTAGGATGGAAGGAAGGAAGGAAGAGCCCGAGGTAGAAGTGGAGGATGGAAAAATAATATGTAGTATGAAGTACGAGACAGTGAGGTCAACCTGTTCCCCTACTCCCGTCAGTTACTATTGCATATTTTATATAAGTATCTGGACTAGCTCCAAAGATTTTTGTTTTGCCATTGTTACTTTCAGACCATTTTATTAACTAAGGGGATGCCTCTCTCACTGAATTACTTAAAGTTTATATCCATTAACTCACTGAATATAATAGTATACTTTACAATTTATTCTATCCCCCGTCTGTGGTTATTAATCAAATTACAAAAACCCTCAAAAGAAAGGTGTTTGTTAATTGATCAAGAACAGTTAGTCTTTAGTCTTTCCGTTTAAAAGACATGACAAAATCCAAAATATCAAGAAATAACCATCTAGGAAATATTTAGTATCTACTGTTTAAGAACACAGTATGTACCCCCCAACCCCCACCGCCCACACACACATTGTTCGCTGGACTAAATGGACCAAAGGAGCGACGACAATGAAGAGAATGGAATTGACCAGGAGGTGGATGATATTGGAACGACAAGAAAACTGAGAAACCAAGGAGACAATGGAATGTGAAAATGGAGAAGAGTAAGGAAAGAAAATGAAGGACAGTAGTGAGTAAACTAAGAAGTGAAATGGGCACATGAAAAGAGTCACACACCCTAATGCCAAATGACTGTGAATTGAAAGGTAGGATTAAACAATAATGTCTGTCACTGCCCCATCCCGACCACTTTTCCACCACTGACTCCCCCCAATCCCGACCATTTTTGGAAAATTTTTTTTTTGGCTCAAACCTCCGCTTTTGTTGAGAAACATCGAAAAATCATAGAGAAATCGCTCACCTGAGGTTTAAAATACTCGAAACAGGTAGCAGTACCTCCTCACCTTACTGTGTTTTCTGTCAGGCTGGCTCCAAAGAAAATGAGTTCTGTGGGAGTGTAACCATTCCACACCACTCATAAACGGTATTTATTTATTTATTTGGTACGAATTTATATGTAGTACGAGAGAATATTGGTTTTCACACAGTAATATAGGCAATATAAGCATTGTTTCACTCATGAAACACATCAACATACCTGACCTTTTTTGGCGACATTACCTGTTCATCATTTCTGACTGTTTCTTCTTCTAATGCTATGAAAAGTTTGTCCTCCATATTGTCATCGATTGGGGAATCACTCTGGCCCTGAATTTCGTACCGTGGCATGACATGGCTTTACTGGCCAGGTCATTGGTAACAGGTGACATGTCGTAAAAATACCCCCGCTAATAACAATACACCAGTCCTGTATGAGACAGCCCTGGCATGTATTCAATATGGACGGTGGGTGTTAGCGCCAAAGTGGTGACATATAGAGGTGTATGGTATGTAGGAGGACTGCTGGGCCTTGATAGCAGGCTGTGAAGCCTATGCCCAGAGTCGGACACATAAAAAAAAAAAAAAAAAAAAAAAGGTGAATTGCTGAGACAATGGCATGCTGGGGGGGGAGGTCATGCTGGGTAAGGCATTGTCCCTGCCTGGCATCTCGTAGAGGAAGGTGTCCCGTGTATACATACCAAAAATCACTCACGAAAATTGAAAATTGTGCAAATTAGGGACCTTGCAATTGATTTGCATTTATGAATGTCAATGGGATTGGCAGTGACAAAACGTGTGGAAGTTAATTCACGTCGACGGGACGCCGCGGGTTAACCCCTTAAGACCGCAATTGTTTCAGGCAGGGTACCTCCCACAACCGCAATTCGGGGGTGTTTTGGCGACTTTCACCAAGGGCAAATTGAGTGTGTTCTGGCTAAAGAGGAAGAATTTACACACCTGACAACGCAGTCCGTACCCTCGTAGGCCTAATGGTTACCAAACAATCACGCGTCAAAGTTCAAAAAAAGTTTATGATAGTTACCCCTGGAAAACAATTGAAAACATGAAAATTTTGATTACCTATTTTTCTTATTGAAACAGGTTATTTCAAAGTGTTGTGTCACACCAACCCTGAAAACAGGTGTATGTAGGTGTGGGGAGATTACTAGACTCTGGGGAGATAAAGTAGGCTGTGGAGAGTAGGCCTATAGGTACGGGGGTTGGAAATAACCAGCTTTTCGCATGAAAAGAAAGCTCTTCATTGTGTTCTGTAACATCTACCATGAAAACAGGTGTGTATGTAGGTGTGGGTAGATAACTAGTGTGGGGAGTAGGCCAACAAGGCCTTGGTGGTACTTAGGGAGAAAAATTTTGGCAACAACCAAATTCTCTTGTGCATACCCTCCATTTCAATGGGATTTGACATACCAGCCATAAAAACAGGTGTGCATGTAGGTGTGGGGAGATAAAACAGGTGTGGGGAGTAGCCCTACAAGGCCTCATAGTCATTCCAAAACTAACACAGACACATATAAATGTTTATAACCATCAAGGACATCAAAATAAAGTTGAATGATGCTATAAATGCATGCATAAGAACAAAAAAATAATAATAATAAGTTGTTTCCAATTTCTCGTTTTACTGTCCCAACTTCTCGTTACACATTTATCACACAATTACAATTATCACATTATCATTACACTTCATCACACTTATCATTACGGTTTCGGCAACAACCAAATTCTCTTGTGGAAACTCTCCATTTCAATGGAATTTATCACACCAGCCATGAAAACAGGTGTGTTTGTATGTTTGGGGAGATGAAACAAGTGCGGGGAGTAGCCCTACAAGGCCTCATAGTCTTTCGAAAACTAATACAGACGGACACTGCTCAGAGGTGCTAATCTGGGCAGGTAGGGAGAATAAAAAAAAAAAAAAAAAAAAAGAGATGCGTCGTATGTAGTACAACATACAGCATTCTCCAACTACGTACACTCGTGATCGCTAATCTCTGACCAGAGAGTTAGCCGAGGTCGTGGCCAGGCGTAGGCTACACAGTCAGACACACTCCACCATCGTTTCAGAAAGGTTTAGTGCTTCAATTAACAATTTTCTAAGCATCACTGAAGCACTCTTGCTTCACATACTATATTACTTTCTCAAGTAATAAATGCATGGTAAGAAATAGACAAATTTGGTCATAGCTGTTATTTTTAGTCTATAATGAGTGCGTGATGATATTGGAATTTCATACACTGTTTTATTAATCTGTTTATTATTTCACTGACCTATTTCTTGAGGCGAGCCTTTAACCGAGCTGTTGATAGGTGATAGCAGAGATATATCCACGATTGCCACAGCAGCCGGCATTCACACGACATATTCTAAGTAAGATTGTTTTATAATATTTGTATCATTGACAAAAAATTTACTGTTGCTACTACTTTGAACTGAATGTTTTTCTCTAGTGATAACAGGCCCCGTTGCCCATAGATATAAATAAGCCTAGATGCCACATGGCACTACTTTAGATGCGTCTGCGCGGCCGCCAACTTGGAACGGTCGAGGCAGACGATGTTGTGTTCCTGACGATGATCAAAGTTGACCACTATTTGCAACAGCACTGTGCAGTTTTTGGGTGTAGAAGGCGTCGGAATATATCCATGGTGACACCGATAGCACGAGCGGCTCAACTGTCTGGTTATGCAAGCGTCCCCCAGCTGCTTCCCTATCCTCCGAAAGGAGGATGGCGGGTTGCGGACGGGAAATTTAAGCCTGCAGTCCACCGAGTTCACATTCCAGATGAACCAGGAACCACAACCATTACCACCACAACAACAGCCACCACCATAACAACCACCAGCATCACTACCACCAGCATCACTACCACCAGCACCACATCCACCACCACAACAGCAATATCCACGTCCACCATCATAACAACAGTCACCACCACAACAACAATCATCACCACAACAACCACCACCACCATCACAAAAACAACCACCACCATCACAACAACAACCACCACCATTACAACAGCAACCACCACCATCACCACAACAACTAGCGTATCAGCCACCACCATCACAACAATAACCACCACCACAACAACAACCACAAAAACCACCACCACCACAACAACCACCACCATTACAACAATCACCACCACAACAACAACCACCACCACAACAACAACCACCACCACAGCAACAACCACCACCACAGCAACAACCACCACCACAGCAACAACCACCACCACAACAACAACCACCACCACAACAACAACCACCACCACAACAACAACCACCACCACAACAACAACCACCACCACAACAACAACCACCACCACAACAACAACCACCACCACAACAACAATCACCACCACCACCATCATCACAACCACCACCACAACAATAACCATCACGACAACAATCACAAAAACAACCACCACCATCACAACAACCACCATCACTACAACACCCACCACAACAACCACCACCATCACTACAACACCCACCACAACAACCACCACCATCACAACAACCACAACAATAACCACCACAGCAACAACCACAACAATAACCACCACAGCAACAACCACAACAATCACCACAACAATAACCACAACCACAAAAACCACCATCACAACAACCACCACAATAACAACCACAACAACAATCACCACAACAATAACCACCACCAAACAACCATAACAACAACCACCACCACCACCAGTGCAACAACCACAAACACAACCACCACCACCACCATAACAACAAGAACAACAACAACCAACACAACCACAACCACCACCACCACCACAAGAACAACCACCACCACCACCACCACAACAGCAACAACGACAACAACCGTAAAAAACATCACCACAACCACCACCACCACTACAACCATCACCACAACCACCACCACCACAACAACAACAGCAGCAACAACTATAACCACCATCACAACAATGACCACCACAACATCCACCACCACAACAACATCATCCACCGCCACCACCACTGCCGCAACAGCAACAACAACCACAATCACCACCACAACAGCCACAATTAAAACCACCATCACAACAACCACCACCACCACCACAACAACCACAACCACCACAACAGCCACCACTAAACAACAACCACAATTAACACAACAACCACCACCAACAACAAAATCACTACCACCACAACAACAAAAACCACCACCACCACAACAACAAAAACCACCATCATCACCAACACAACAACAACAACAAAAACCACCATCACCACCACCACCACGGCAACAGCCACCACTACCACAACAATAACCACCATCACCACCACCACCACGGCAACAGCCACCACTACCACAACAATAACCACCATCACCACCACCACCACCACCACGGCAACAGCCACCACTACCACAACAATAACCACCATCACCACCACCAAAACAATAACCACCATCACCACCACCAAAACAATAACCACCATCACCACCTCCACCACAACAACATTCATTTTCATAGTCTGAATTCGCTCTAAAAAAAAAAAAAAAAACAAGCCCCACTATTACATGCTTGACCGCTCCAACATGGCGGCCGCAAAGACGCATAGACGCTGTACTGAAGAATGGGCGATGCGGCATCTAATCTTATTTATATCTATGCCGTTGCCATCCAGTGGGAATGGTTGCCCTATTCCTACGCGACGTCTTAGCTGCATGTCCCCTTTGGTCAAATGTGTGCCAGTTAATGCCGTTAATTCATAAACAATTATTATGGTATATGTGATGCCAATACCCACATACTGTATAGTGGCACATGTTTTTTTTAATTCTTGGAAACTTCTAAATTGCAGACTGATTGAAGAAATGTTGGCTTCTGTCAATAAACACATATTATTACATTATGGAGGAGAAACCATAAGAATATGGTAATATCAATGATACGAGGAGTAGTACTTTTTTTTTTATGGCCATCACCCTGAAGCGGCATTAGGCCAGATAGAATCGATAATCATGAAAGCCAAAATAATTGTATGAAATATTTGCCTCTTTCATACCAGTAAGTTATTATTCATGATTATGAAACATAATAAGTAATAAAGAATACATCAGTATACATGGATAGTACCAGGACAAATACTTCCATCTATACATCACATGTAGACTCATTACTATACTACTACAAAATAATCAAATAAATAGGAGTAGTACCTTCAGATCACCTGTCAGTTCTCAGCCCCGCCCACTAGTGCGGAGGCTGTGTTCGAATGCGTGGCTCGTGTGTGGTCATAACACTGCCCGCCACGCGTCCCTGGTAAGAGATTAGTAATCATGGATGTACGTACAGAAACTGGTAGGTACAAAGTGAGAAATGAACAGAGTGAGCTGTAAAAATTTGGAAAGAAGTAGAAATAATATGAAACAGGTACGTACATCAGGCCTGACACTCGGGGGCCTGTTGGGGGTTGGAAGGGTAATGAGGGACAAGGAGGGAGAGATGGGGTGGGGTCTGGGGGGGGGGACGAGGGTAGCAGGGAGGGAGTAGGTGCAAGAGAGGGGTGGGAAGGGACGCAGGTTGTTGTGGGAGGAAAGCTGCAGTTGCGTGGAGGGGTGGGAGATGATGGGGGACAAGGAGGGCGTGAGGGAGTGGAGTAGAGGGTGGCATGGAGGCGGCCGAGAGGGGGGTGCCCCCCTCACCGCCCGGGTTGGTCCGATCCCCCCCTCACGCCACATCAGGGGCGAATTCTCATTGGCCTGAAGCCATGTACATCATAATCGGGGTGGAGCAAGCGCTACGCTGTTTTTTACAGGCCGTGTTCAATTGATGCGATTAGGCATTTTGGCATAAAACTCAAATTGCATTAATTGATGCGATTAGGACGTAAGGGGTTAAAAATGATACATAATCCAAGTATTATATTGTTTTCACGAGCTTATTAACAAAACTGCTGTCATACTTGATCTATCAGAGTCTAAAGGCAGAATCCAGCACAAATATTCAGTTTCCAAACTGCCCTCCAACACTTGTATTCCCCACTTTATGTGCTCTAAGTTTTCTAAAGCTATCAGATGTGATGTTTCGATAGGCTTTTTCCCATTTACTAACTCTCTTCCCCCTAATCATCAGAGACCTACATTCAACGTCTAGTTGCATCCTCCCTTTACTTTTGTACCAGCTACTCACAGAGTCCCAAGTCACTAGTGATTCTCAGAATTTTGGCGGACCTGACGTCTAATTTGTCTATTGTCGTCGAGTGTGAAAAAAGACGTTGTTGTTAGGCTCCCTCAGAAGCTCACCTTTCAGTCTTCAGTCTTGCCTTTATGGCCATAACTTAACATGCATCATATTTTTTACAATAACAGAACGGAGGAAGAAAAAAAAGAATAAAAAAATATATCCATACACCAGATTACAGGTGTCCTTCATTCATATAACATCTGGAACACTTGGACTTGACGAGCCATAGATTGAAGTTTGAGGAGAAACCACTCTTGGAGGCGAGTTCCAAAAAAATGCAGATCGGGGAATAGAAGAATTCTGATAGAAGTTCCGAAATATGGCAATATAAAAGTCAAGTCACCAGAGCTACCAGATGCCCTGGTAGCGCGGGGAAAGGCGTGGAGAGATGGCACAATGGATGCAACTTCGTCTGAGCATTTGCCATAAAAGTATCTGCAAAATAATGCAAGGGAGGCAACATTCCTTCTTACTCATAGGGAAGGTAGTTCCTTTATAGTAGCAGGGTAATTAATAACTATAACAGCTTTGTTCTGAATCTTGTCCAGTTGTTTTAGTGCAACCTTTCCACATGTATTTCTCAATGGTGAGCAATATTCCAGCTGAGAGTGAATGTGACTCATGTAAATTATAGCTCACTGCTCGTCATTGAATAAGTTACTCTGTACAATTATCCAAGTTTTTTTGAAGTGATTTTAGCAAGTGATCTAACATGAGAGATACAGCTGAGGGCATTGGTTAATGAAACACTAAGGAATTACAATACCTGTACTTTTAGAGATAGGAATATTAGTAGCATTAATGTATTATAAGAATAAGGCAATATATGTCTACCAGTAAACTGTATATATTTGGTTATCCTAGTGTTAAATGATAGTATTATTTTGTCCTTATTTAGTGATCTTATACTGTATAATTCTTGATATATGGAGACTGTAGTGCTAAGCTGTGAGTTACAGATATTAAACTTTGTGAATGGGTATTCAAGTGTGAATGGTCTATGAATTGTTGAGTTATCCGCATATGAATGAGTGGGATTATGGGTGACAGATAAGAGATAACTAATACGAATTAGGAATAGGGCAGGAGTCAGAATTGATCCTTGTGATATGCCCTCATTAATCGAGCGGAAATTGAAATATACATCATCTACTTTTACTCTAATCTTTTAGTCGCAGAGATACGAAGAATTCAGGGGAACAAAGATGATAGGCCACAACAATGGAGTTTGAATAGCAGGGAAAGGTGCCACACTCCGTCAAAAGCTTTAGAAATATCAAGGGATTCCGCATGAGTTTCTCCATGTTGGTCAATTGACTGATGGATGGTATGAGTCATGAGATTGAGTATATCAATTGTGGGTGTTTTCACGGCGAAAATCATACTGTCTGTCCCCAGTTAAGTTGTTGGATTCAAGATATTTGATTATGTGCATAATAATTACAATCTCAAATACTTTACCAAGGCAAGATGTGATAGCTATTGGTCAGAAATCAGAGAGGTCAGAGGAACTTCCTTACTTCGGAATTGGGTGGTTATTGGCTATTTTCCAAGAATTAGGGAATGAAGAAGTACTGTACGTATACACAGTCTGAATAATCTAGCTAGAACAGGAGCAAGTTCTGGGGAGAACTTTTTCGAAACAATTGGAGGAATTCCTCATCTTGACCTGGAGCCTTGTTTGTTGGTAAATTGTCTAGAATGGATTTTACTTATCTAGTCTGTATCTTTAGTGGGAAAATTTTCAAGTTCTAGTACTGTGACGTTGTGGCTGACTTCCTGTAAGATAGAATATCTGGCAGTTGTACTGGCAAGGATGTTCGCTTTACCATGCAGGTCATTTATAGTGTTACCATCAGAAGATTTTAGTTGGGGAATGGGTGATGACTTGTTAAAGTTATCGTTGAAAGAACTGAGGGTTAATCAGAGTGATCTATTGTCATTAGGATTATTTATTAGTTTGGATAATTAATTGAGAAGATAGCTTAATTTAGCGAGATTTATTATTGTTTTTGCATGGTTTCAAGCAATTTTAAGCTGAGCGATTCAGATGATTTTGAACTTAAATAAAATTCATATGCTAAAAACTTTTGGGTCGTTGCTCGGGCACAATTGCGGTCAAACCATTTTGGGGAGCCCGATCTTTTAGTGAACTGTTGACTGGATATGAACCAGCTTATAACTGTGGGACTGGGTAGAACTGATGTCATTAGAGATGAAAGACTGCCACATAACGCAGTCATTCGTCATCCGGCAGCATCCCTTCTTCTGTTCCTCCATGAAAGACCACTCTAGTAAAAATGCTTTAATTAGTTTTGATATCATGTATAATCTTCAACTGCTACATGTAGCCTCTATGTTCTGTATTCAATTTTTGTGCTACAGATGTTGTTCGGAGCATAATATCTAAGCCTCATAATATCTAAGCAGTAGTATTCTTGGGATTCAATTATTTCTTTACAGACAGACATTAGCATGATTACTCTAATGGTTATTGTTCTCCCAAAGTCTCAACACTTTTTCTCTCATACATATTGCTGTACCATTTCGTATGTTTGGTGATGTATGCATGTATGGTGATGACTCTTTACTTATGATAATGTGGTAATATATTTCTAGACAGACAAAAGTATTTTCTCTGCTATATATGTTTCAGGTATATTGGCTTCTGATCTTTTGTTTCCTGTTGAAATGACAGCATGACTACAAACAAAGATAAACATGATTTTTTCATTAGCTGTAAAAATGACTCTTCTCAATTAATTAACTTTGGCCCTACGAGAATAAACGCTAATAGAAAGTGTAGTAAAATATCAGGTGGTGATATATTTTATAAACGTGAAAGACGTGTGTCAGTGCAGTGTCATAAGAACGTGTGTTCACATACACATCTGAACAGCACAGTAAGCGCTATCATCATAAGATGCTGAAGCTCAGGCAAAGAAAAGAAGATTAGCTACAAAGATTTAATAATCAAGGAACAATCCATATTCTGCGGGCAGTCATGCTTATCGGTTGATTCTTATCAAGATATGTGGAGGAAAGCGGTTCAGTGCCAAACAGTTTATGACCTCAAGCATAGGATACTAATTACTAGTACGTGTGACTGTGTAACAATTCGCTGGTTGATGAAGTTGGAGTGAGGGTACTCAGGGCGGTCTCAGGTCTGTATGCTGCAGATGATCAGTACCATTACGACTGCTACAAATACTTCATGAACCAAAGTAATGTTGTAGTTGCAGCCAACAAAGAAAAGTGAGTTCCTCAAGAAACTGACTGATTTAGCGTTTGACAACTTGTTTAGTGATGCTGGAATGAACAAAGACCGGATATTGAATGTGTCTACACGTATGCAACTCGTGGGAGATCATAACATGCCCATCATGTATTGGTTGAAGAATTAGTGAAACAGTTTGGTGAGGAATTTTGCTTGTGTCGATTGTCCATGGTGTTACTAACCTTCTTATGATTCGTACCAAAGTCTCTTAGCTTCTCAAAGTTGTTGATGATGTTGATGTGACTTGGATCGTTAAAACTATTGTGAATGAGAGAACGTCGAAAGCACCAGCTGACTTTACACACCCTTCTTCCTGACTAGAAGGTAGTTCTGAATGTGACATAAAATAAGACCCAGATTATCGTTTTGCGTAGCCATTACATGGTTGCAGGACAGAGCTGACGAACTAGTCATAATCATAGTTCACAGACCATCCAGTCCCCATCCTTATCAAAGAAGGAGAATGAATCCCAAGGGAAGATCTGCGATTAACACATGAAGAGGCTGATGTGATCATCGCGGATCAGTCAGTAGCATTCGGAACACATGGTATTTTGAAAATTAGTATACTGTGTGATGATACAGACGTACTGTTGCCTGTTAAGTACTTTTTCACCAACCAGAAGTTTATTGGTGCTGTGATAGTGGGGCGTTTTGTCTTAGGTAGAAATGTTACTGACATCAAACACAAGAATACCACAGATTTCCCTCCAGGCATGCATGTACTTGCTGACTGTGACACCTCTGTGGAATGGGAAGATCACCTTTCTCAAACAGCTCCAAGGTGGTAAGTCAATCATGCTGTTAGGCGCCTGTATGAAGGAGGTGATATCTAAAGCAACACGATTTGCAACGGCCTGTTATCATTCAGAGATTGAAGGTAGTATGCCTCACGTGCTTTATTATCTTTTGTCGAGTAAAATGGCGAATCCAAGTGTGCTCCGAGACTGAAATTACTACCTCCTACTGCAGATACCATCACAGAACACGTGTATCGTGCACATTATCAGATACAACTATGGAAATTGGCGCTGTCGAACGAACCACTAGATATTAACCCACTACATTATGGATGGACTAGTAATGGAGAAAACAGGCTTTTCCCAGTAATTTCCCTGACCACGTCTTCCTTTTTCCATTGGCTTACTGAAAATGATAATCTGTTGATGGGCTTCAGCAAGACCATGCTCATCTGATAATTGTAGTTGCGTAATTGCTTGATTGCCCTATTCCATATTTTGCAGCTGTCACGCAGGAGTGGAATGGAGAGGACTTTTCAGCAGAATATAATATGCATCAACTTTTACCTCGCCAGGGACGGAATCCTGCGAGATATTGTTTTTGGTTGAGTTTCTTGTCTCGTTGTTTCTTTGTTAGCAACATTACGGAAACGGCTGAATGAAATTATATGAAACTCTTAGAATATGTGGGCACTGGTCCCCCCCCACCACCACCAAAAATAGAAAAAAAAAAAATGGAGGTAATCGAGTGACCTTGAAAGATCAAAATTAAGGTCACGGATTTTCGGAGGGTTATAACTTGAAACAGGTTGAAGATAGAAATATTTACTATTATCAACATACAGAAACTCCCATATGGGCTTTCATTTGGCACCAAGACCTTTGACCTTGAATGAACCTAAAAGGTCAAACTAAAGGTGACGGGTATTTCGGGGATTATAACTCGAAACTGGTTGCAGATAGATTGTTGTTATTAGTATTATAACATATAGGAAGTCCCATATGGCTTTTAATTCGTACCATGACCTTTGACCGTAAGTGACCCTGAAAGGTTAAATTCAAGGTCACGGATATTCAGGGCCCTATAACTCGAAACTCGATGAAGATAGAGATATTTTTACTATGATAACATACGGGAAGTCCTATATGGTATTTTAATTGGTACTATGACTTCTGACCTTCAGTGATCTTGAAAGGTCAAATGCAAGATCACCGATTTTCAGAGGACTATAACTTAAAAACTGTTAAAAAATAACAAGTTCCATTTAATTTGCACCGTTACCTTGGACTTTAATTGATTACTGACACTAAATGGCAATAGAGATTCAGTTTTTAGCAGCAATAAAATGACTGCCGTCAGGAGAGGTTTGTTGTGCATGGCACCACTTGTTGCTTAGTCAGTGATGCACTTTAAAATGGTAAGCATCTTAATTGAACTCATATATGCTAGCTATGTGTTGTCCTGAATAGGTAAAATTATTTGTGGAAGCATTCATCGTGTTTCTTACTGGTTATTTGCAAACCTAGAAAACTTAACGCTTTGTTGAGCTACATTTTAATTTCACTATGATGTTTAAGATTATGTATAAATTAGTTGTCTACGAATGGATCTGACAGCTGTCAGTATAAACCTGAAAAAATTTATTATTTTGAATGATTGTATATCTGAATTTAATGTGACAAATACTTAGTTTCACCATGGTTGTGTAAAAATATCAAGAAATAATGAGGAAAAAACACTCATTGAACCCTAAAACATAAATCGTTACCATTATCAACTATCACCAGTGATAAAAACGTTAAGAATGATTTTCTTTTGGCATGCGGCCTTCTTCTTTTTTTTTTTTCTTTTTTTTTTTCATCGTAAGAAAGTTTCTCCAGCGGAGCTAGCATTCGCCCAATTCCTGGTCAGAATATGCTATTGCATCATAAACAACAGTAAAAACTCACCTATACCACAAATTTTCAATTGATCTTCTTCACATTTCATGCAAACTTTTTTCTGAGGTAAAGTGCGCTGAAAAGGACTTGCGTACAGTAATTATTAACCCTAATAAGTTGTCAACTTTGTATATACGTTGATTGATTACGTAATGTGTGTGTGTGTGTGTGTGTGTGTGTGTGTGTGTGTGTGTGTGTGCACAGGACTGGGATGAGCAATCAAAATCTTTTCATCTTGCTTTCTTCCCGTTTCTCATCGACTTCCTTTAGCTTCTTTCTTCTGTTCCATGTAACTCTGTGTGTGTGTGTGTGTGTGTGTGTGTGTGTGTGGGCGGGGGTATCCCCCGATATCGTTCAAATAAGGTTTTTCTTTTCACAACGTATACAAGCTCACCCATGTTAATAACATGCAGTACTTGTCTAGCAATAAACTATAACCGTTTTTCTGTCTACGTTCCTAACGCAAGACTTAACCAGTATTCTTAGTGCATAACATACGTAAGCATCTATACAGCTTTGAAACTGTGTACCTCACTCTGGCGTCCCAGCTTCTTCTGACTGATCTTTAGAAAGCAATCGGTAAAGGCATCTCGAAAAGAACGGATCTTAAGTTTGGTCTTGCATTGTTCAGTCATCGGTGAGATGTATTTTTTGAATTCTCTCAGCCTTGTTTGTTTGTTCGTTATTTCATTTTCAGAAAGTTACATAGGTCTGCAAAATCTAACCAGAAAGCTGTTTCCGTGATTTTGATCACTTAGTATATTGTGAGGTTTCTTATTTCAGACTTCACACTGGTTGTCGTCCATCACGTAAGGTTTTTCCACATAATAATGCAGTCCATTACTCATGACTATGCATAAATTGGCATATAAGTAAGCAATTGAAAAACAATTAAAAATGTATAATTATACGGGTCGATTAAGTGAATAAAAAAAAAAAAAATGTCACTAATATATTAGAAACTCATTCGTTCAAAACGGCTGCATTTATTTATTTTTTAAACTACCTGTGAAAGTGTGAAGCTTTTACGTTTTAGAGCTCTTGATGGGTTCATGCGGTGCAACATCTACTACAAGTCGGCGAATATTCCGACATTCCATTTTCAGCGGTATCTTCTCTCGGTCTTGGTTTGTGCACTGATGATTTTCCTTGTCCTTCACTCAGAATTCCCAGGTTTTACAGAAAGTAGTCCAAATGAGCTTTCATGAAATGTACTAGTCTCATGTTACATGCAACATCCTTACAGTGTCTTTGTACCTACAGTGTGCGAAATAGGCTAGTGAACTTGGAGGGGGGGGGAGTTACCACCATCGACAGAAGTCACTCTCCCAGCGGGTAAGGTGTTCGGGAGAGGCGAGCAATACTGGGTGCTACAAGTCCTGTCCGGTAAATATATTAGGAATCAGGCTACTATGTGGCCATATGCAGTGGGTAGTAGTTAACACAGCATGGTTGAAAGATTCAGCATGCAGTATTTCCAATATAATATAAATTATTATATTACACTGTATTATCTATCTATCTATCTATCTATCTATCTGATATATATATATATACTAGAGTATATATATATATAATATATATAATATTATTATTTATATATATATGATATATACATATTATATATCTATATATATATATATATATATATACATATATATATATATACATATACACATATATATATATATATATATTATATATATATTATACATATATATTATATTTATATTATATATATATATATTATTATTATTATTATTTATA